>NC_135497.1:119016528-119316528 GCF_052857255.1 Amblyomma americanum | reverse complement strand
TGTGGTGTCGCAGCTAAAGGCCCGTGAAATAAGGGCCTGGTCAACAAATTGTCCTTGCTTTCGTAATCAGCTGCACTGCGCTTCCGTTCATGCTTTTTTATATTAGAGTTTTGATCCACAGCCTTCATAATAAAGAGCGTGTGCTTGTTTCTGCTTGAGCACTTAAGTCTGAACCCGCCACTTACCGAGACGGCAGATCCAGTTGTACTTGTTGAAAAGTACTTGGGTGTAGTACTTGTAATCCTCCGAGTTATCGCCTTCTCGAGAGTCTGCACAGGCTCTCTCCATGGATGATTCTATGCACTTTTGGTATGCTTTGACTCCACTGCAAATGGAACGCGACATGCACTTCAAGGTCAGTTAAAAATAACAAACAAGAGAACAAAATTTCACGAGGTCTTTTGCTTTGAGAAAGCGGAGTTGTAGGTCTCAAGAAAAAGTAAAATTTTACAGCAAAAAAGATGTACCAAATGGACGAAAAAACAATTTTAGGGCTATATTATGCAACAAATTTTTTTCTTATTAACGTTTTGCCCCTCTACTAGGCTGGTTATAGGACGGCATCTGGCTAGGCTGTCTCTGGCTAGGCCTAGCCAGCCGTCCTCGGCTCCGGTTGCGAAGGACGGCTGGAAAATGCACAAGAGGCAAAAGAGCAAATAAAAATAGAAGCAATCGGTACAGAATTCGGCCTAGATTGCAAGAGTGGCGAATGAATGCAAGTCGAGGTATTAAAAACATCTCAAAGAGACCCAGACCCAAAGTCACATAAAAGGTGCTATTCAGACTGACGCGTGTATTCCTCAGGGTGCAAGCGTCACCGTAGGAAGAGCGAGTACCTCACAGTGCGTGAGCCAGTGACGGTTAAGTCGGGATACGAAGCTGTCGCCTGCGATTGCGAGCACAGACTGGACAAAGGTTAGGCTAAAACAATACCTGCAGGCAATCTTCATTCTATGATCGTCGTCTGTCATCCGAATGTTTGGAATGGTCCTCTGGTTGATGAAACCGACGCACTCTCTCAAGAGTGGCAACACTTGAGGGTAGCACTTTGATGCTGTAGGAGCAAATATGTCAAATTTTGGATCAAACACAGTTAACACTTCAGAAATAGCAATTCAATACAGTGCCCTGATGTGTTGCTCACCTTCTTTCATTTGACCATCGCAGACCCACTTGTACTTCTCGTATAACTCGTCGGTGTAGTGCTTGATTGAACTGAGGCTCATAAGGGATGGGCTTCCGTCACACCGCTTTATCTTCAACAAGACGCAACTCGCATAGGCTTCCAGCGACCTAGATATCAATACGTGTTAGGTTTTAATTGTAGTGAGTTAAACTCGGAGAAAGCCGCCTTGTTTCCGGAACTTACCCGCAAGCGGCGTCAAGCTTGGCGCTGTCGTTGGTTTGTCGTGATAACGGAGCTACTAGTTCGCTTATGAAGCCAACGCACTCATGCAGACTGTCAATGAAAGCTTCTTCTGTGCATTTACCTGCGGCAAAAAATAAGCAGCGAAATGTTTAGAGATTAGGCTCAGTTAATAAAAAAAAAACTCCTCCGTTGCTTCTATAATAGGCCTCCGTTGAGGCCGCTTGTATTTTCCGCTTTCTCCGCGGGACTTCTGGTATTATCCATCATGTTATTGCGAAATTGCGGATATAGAAGCTTTTAGGGCTATTCTTGGTGATGGGCCATATTAATTTTGATAGATTTGGCTATGTTTGCATAGCGAGTAGCATGCATGGGTCGCTTGTTACAGCCAGGATACTCAGGCTAACACGACCAAAATGACGAGCGATACATTATTACGTCACAGGAGTAATTAACATCAGCGCCAATGATGCAACCCGGAGTTTTTCTGTCCCTTCGCTAACGAAAGGATGATGATGATGATGAATTTTTATGGCGCAAGGGCGTCTTGGCCAAGGAGCGTCATGGCACAAGGCACGAAAAGAATAACGGGTCTAGAAAAAGCTGAATTTCATATATGGCAGCCTTATAGAGCTTGTTCTACAGCTAGCATACTATGTATCCTACCGCACAGGCTCACTTAAGTAGTAAAATAATTAAAATCCTTTAAACAAACAATTGGATTAAATATTTTGAGCTTTGATAATTGCTCTACAACAAATCCAACTTCAGATGACTTACTGCGGTACTGGTTGTCTTCGCATGTCCAGAGGTACTTAGTAGGGACGTCGAACATGTATTTCCTTACGTGCGGGTCCTCGGGAATGACTTCGTTATCTTCGCATTTAGCCCTTATGCGAGTCTGAATGCAGGCTTGGTATTCCCGGATGCCGCTGCACGCAATACGAGAGAGCGTGTAAACTACTCGCCAAAAAAAAAAAGCACTCTCCGCTGTAATAGTACTTACAAACAAGCCGTCCGAAGCCGCACGTTGACGTTCGGCTGTGCGGCGTTAGGCATGACGATAGACCTCACAAAACCGTAACACTCCGAAAGGCTCGATTTCAAGTCCCCTTCGTCACAGTAGGCAGCTGCAGTCAGAAAAATAGAGGTAACTTAGAATTACAGAAAGTGCTGTGATCTGTAAAAGTTTGTGAAATGCACTTACATTTGTCCATCGTAGAGTCGCAGACCCATTTGTACTTTCCGGGAAGGCCAGTCAAGTACTCCCTGACTTGAGCTAATTCAAGAAGTGTCGAGTTTTCCTTGCAAGTAGATTGCATCCTCCGATCCACGCAGTTTCGGTACACATTCAAGGCGCTGCAGCAAAACAATATTTTACTCGGCGACATGCAACTGCGGTGACATCACTGTTGTGACTACTGTCGCATTGATTGTGACTACAGTCACACAAACTCGAGCGCTGTATGACAGCAACCAGCAGCAGGCGCCGCCGATGCGGCACGTTCGACCAAGAACCTCACTCTCGGCTTTCATTCGTATTTCATGCTCTTTGGCAACTTACTGGAATAACTTGGAAAATAAGCGTCACTTTGTTCGCTCTCACACTCTACTAAGGCTTTCTGAAATTCGACTCTAGGAGTCAACTAATAAAATTACCTAATTTCCCGTTCAATTCTGCATGATACCATAAACAACAAAGCGTTACACTTATGCTCGAACATTATCTTGGTTCATAATATTATCTGCGCATCAAAGTATAGCAGAAGGTAACCGAAGCAACCTGAAAGTTCATCTGTACTTTTGCTTAGTAGAATTACCTTTCGCTTTAAGCTCTAACAAGAACACAGCTGCGCTTGCAATACAATCGAGCTGTAGAAAGATGTTGAAGAAACAGCACATGGAATTTCTAGCGCAGTACTCGTGACATGCAACGACAACATACAACGTCGCGTATTGTTGCACAAAATTCTGTTTTTCACATGATATTCCACACAAATACTACAAGACAGAGCGGAAATTCATTGGGCGCCTTTTAAATCAGCGTGTATCGGGGAGCTCCTTAGATATACTCACCGGCAGGCAAGTCGGATGTTGTGTTTGTTGGTGAAGTCTTCTGAAAGCGGCTCTACCTGCATTTTGATCAGTCCAACGCATTCGCTCAGATTTCGGAGCAGTTTGCTGTCTTCGCACAATAATGACTCCGCTTCTGTTGAAAGAGAGGAAGAAATAAAACACTGTTTTACAAGCCGTTAAACGCCGACGCCATTTTAAGGTTGTTATATATCCTTGAACCCTTACTCTGCTGTGTATCACATCATTAGTTTAAGCACTAGGCTAGACTGAGTTACTACAACAGCTACTAGGTTTGTTACGCAAAGAAAGCTTCCAGTGCTTTGTTGATACGAAGCTTATCAAGAAAAAAGAAAGAGCGAGTGATGTAACTTGGCATGTGAATAGAATTACAGAGATGTTAAAAGCTCCACCATATTTTAGATAGAAGTTGCTGCACTTTCCTAATTATTCTGAAGCATTCGGCAAGGTATGTCATCGTTTGTTTTTTAAGCTAGCCCAACTGAATATTGACTACAACATTCTGAAATGTACTGAATACCTTCTTCTTAACCCATCACAGCTCGTTTCCACTAACAAATATAACTCATCTTTCAGTGAAGCTTACTCGGGTGTACGTCAAGGGTCAGTGCTTGAATGCCTTTGTATCTTATTAACATCACTGAGCCCGCTTCCACTGTGTCATCTAGAATTCACCTGTTTGCTGACGACTGCGTTAATTTTCGTGAAATAAAAATCACTCTATATGCTAACTTTCTTCAACCTGATCGCGCTAACATCTCTGCTTAGTGTGATTAATGGTTTAGTTTATAGGGCTTAACGTCCCAAATCTACTCAGGCTATAAGGAACGCCGTAGTGGAAGGCTCTGGATAATTTCCACCACCTGGGGTTCTGTATGGTGTCATGACTGGCTTATGGAACTCAATACTAATAAGTTTAAAATTATGTGAGTATCAAGACGTGCTAACACACCACCTGTGTACTACCGAAATAACGTTCCCTAAGGAGCGGTCCCTACATATAAATACCTTGGTGTCCACATGTTTGCCGACCTCACTTAGACGCGCCTTAATTGAGTACGTTACTAACAGTACTAACGCATATTGTGCTATGTAGGCCGTAATTTTTCAAAAGCCCCCTTCGCCCTTGGAATTGTTACTTTACAGAACACTAAAGGTTTTCTAAGTTCTAGTTTTCCCCGCCATATGGGATCCTCAATATGAAAAATTAATTACCTGGCTGGAGCTGGTCCAGAATAACGCGGCTAGTTTTATGTTGTCCAACTTTAACCGCACGGCGAGTGTAAAAGGTATGAAAGCTAACCTCTCTTTACCTCTCTCAGCATCCCGCCAGAAGATAACTCGTGAGAGCCTTTTTCATAAGCTATACCATCATCCCATGCTACACGATGTCCGCATTACTTCCTGAGATTCCTGTCACTCGCAGTGATCATCGTCACAAAGTTGGAATTGGAACATGCAACACCATCTATACTGTTGTCTTTCTTCCCTTGTGCATTACGTGAATGGAACCACCTCCACGCTGATTTGTCGACATCAGTGATAATGAACCGCACTAGCTAACAATGTATAACAATGTATATGAAAACTATTTTATTTTGTAACATTCATTGCATTTCTTTATGTATTTTGTTTAGGAATAAAATTTAAGGGAGCCTGGTCTTGTCGAGCCTGCTATAGGTGATGATTGGCTGCTCATAGACGAAGCACACGCACATGAGGCGGCTGTAGGTAGGAAATAACAGAAGCTTAAATATTTCCGGCCGGTGGTATACTATATGACAGCTGCGGCTAGCCTGTAAGCTGACACTTACTTGTAAAGCACGTCCAGTTGTACTTGCTGTACAAGGTTTCTGTAAGATACTTCGTGTCTTCAGTCCTGTAGAACTCAGTTTCGTTCTCGCAGATTTTTGACTTCTCTTGGATGCATTGTTGGTAGTACTCCACACCTCTGTCGTAAAGCAAAACGGCCACGTTACCACCAGTTATCCGCATCGGAAAGCTAATATATGAGCGCAAGTGCTGCAACCTGCCTGCAAGCGGAGTGTAAGGCAAGTTCGTCCTTGTGCCGGGCCTGCACGACGGGGAGGACCATGTGCTCGAGGAAGCCCAAGCACTCTTCCAGGTTGGAGACAACTAACGTCTTTGTGCACCTGGGAGCTGCGTATTCAATAATTCCCAGGCCCAGATATTCAGTTAAGTCAAATAAATCGCGGAGGGGAAGTGGAGGCCGATACAGTTTTCAACGGCAATACATACCGAGCGCGCTGTAGCTACAGATCCATTTGTAATGCTCATAAATGTCCGACGTGTAGTAGCGAACGTCGTGCGACATGAGCGTGTCAGTGTTGTTGCAGTACATTCTTGCCGTGGAGACAGCACACAGTTGGTAGTCTTGCAGTCCGCTGCGGAATAAACATAAAATAAATAATTGTTTTTTATGGGGGTTTAACGTCCCAAAGCAACTGAGGCTATGAGGGACGCCGTAGCGAAGGGCTCCGGAAATTTCGACCACCTGGGGTTCTTTAACGTGTACTGACATCGCACTGTACACGGGTATTGTTTTTTTTTGGGAGGGGGGAGGAAATGGCGCAGTATCTGTCTCATATATCGTTGGACACCTGAACCGCGCCGTAAGGGAAGGGATAAAGGAGGGAGTGATAGAAGAAAGGAAGAAAGGTGCCGCAGAGGAGGGCTCCGGAATAATTTCGACCACCTGGGGATCTTTAACGTGCACTGACATCACGCAGCACACGGGCGCCTTAGCGTTTTGCCTCCATAAAAACGCAGCCGCCGCGGTCAGGTTCGAACCCGGGAACTCCGGATTAGTAGCTGAGCGCCCTAACCACTGAGGCACCGCGGCGGGTACGGTATAAACGCCCGATTACAAATTTGAACTTGCCATCTCTTAAGAGGCTTTCGTTAGGACAGGACTAGCTCAAGTTAGTTGGCAGTTCATGATGGATTGTTTCGTGCGTGACAACGCACGCATAATGACAAACAGACAAAAGCTGCTTGTGTTTTGTACGCCGTTCATCGCAGATATGATTCCGCGATTATTCGCTAGCAAGGTCACGCTGCTCGCAACGGCTCTCACCGGCATGACTTTTCGAGAAGCGTTCGATTTTTCTTGTCCATGAAGGGATGGACCTTGTGCGTAATGATGCCCCGGCAGTATTTCAGGCGCTTCATCAGTTCTGGTTTCTCGCAGTGCTCTGGAATTCACGAGAAGGCATATATAAGATCACGTTGTGGCAGCGGTTTAGGTACATGAAAGACGACAGTCACCTGGTTTCTTACACGTCCACGCAAATTTGTAATACAAGTCTCTCGTATGCTTCAGTAACTCTGGTTGCAATGGACTATTGCTACATTGTCGTTTCTTCAAGAAAGACTGGACACACAGCTGGTAGTACTTTGTGAATCTGTTCAGGAAAAAAATCATTTATCGGCACACAATCACCAAAACCACCATAACAAATCATTTACAGATCACTTACTGGCAAGCTAATTCCATTTGTTCCGGGGAGCTCACAAAATCTTCAGTGATTGGCTCGACCACGGTGCCTAAAAATCCAGAACACTGCCGAAGACGGTGTTCTATATCTTTGTCTTTGCATTCTTTGTCTGTGAGGGAACAGGCGGAAAAAAAATCACCTGTTAGTCTTGTGTCCGCTGCATGGACAGAAAGATGCAGCTACAAAACAATGAGTAGCTGTAAACAAACCATTTAAGTTTGCTAAAACTTCGCACGCCCACTTGTATTTCAGTACGGCGAGTTCCTTGTATTCCTGGACTTCATTGCTTTTCGGCACTATCACGTTTTTCGAGCATATTTTGCTTATAGTGACGTCCACGCAGCTCTTGAAGTTCTGAAGGCCCCTAGAACACGCAAAAGACTATGTTATACCACAAGTTTCCATTCGATTATGTATGGCATCAGGGAACTTCAAACCGCGCATGCAATAACAAGCCAAGTATTAGCCATTCTGCAGTCGTGTGCCGTAACGAACAGAATCTCTTTTAAGCGGGGCTCTTGAAATTTCTTCTGCACGTCTCACGTTCACATTAATTATAATAATTTTAAGCACGGCCCGACGACCTCATATAGATGGTGTTCCAGTATGCTACACAGTCATTTAAAAACCATTTTTTATGGTTTCGTTCATTCTTCAGAGAACAGAGAAAAGGCGAGGGCGTGCATAACACAAATGGGTGGCAATGATCCATCTCCGCAAAAATAGCCTCGCGAGTGAAAAGGCGAAAACCAGAGCCACGCAAGCACGGTACATTCAGCAGTTTGCTGAACGATATTGAGAAAGATCCTATTCCTCTCGGTCAATACACGATACTCCCGAAGGTTGCTCAATGAGCCTGCATGACAAAGGCCACCGTGGAACAACAAAAAAAAAACGTGGGTTTACGTTCCGCCTCTAACGTAAGCGTGCGCAGTGCCCGTCCAATGAAATTATTTCGCACCCAGCGTGACGTAGGATGAGGGCATACGTGACGGCTCTGGTGCATGTTAGTGCACAGCGTTCGAATTCTTAATCATTGCTGTCTTTTATTTTTCCTGTCCTCCTCTTTACAGCGTTTAACACGGCATTCTAGCGTCGCCTTGGTTTCAGTAGGCTAACAGGAGCTAACATGGAAGCGTTAAACTAAAATGGCGATAATGATAATTTTATAAAGAGTAAAAAAATAGTGATAAGCATTACGAGCCCACTGCATATTCTAGTTGTAAAAGGGGCGCCGTATAGTTTACTGCGTACCTCGTAGGACGAGAAAGCCGGTCCGCTAGAAAGTATTCAACTGTTGGTCATACGTACCTACATGTGTAAGCTGCTTTCAAGTAATTGTTTGAGTCACTTGGGTTGGCTGGTTCATTTAGAAGCAAGAATCCTCTGCATTCACTTAAGGTGTCAAGAACTTCTGTAAGTTTGCATTCGCGTTCACCTGGTCGAAAGAAAGAGGACCAAGCATATGAATTGCACAGTGTCCCATTTCATTGAACAAAAAAGTAGGATATACAGCTATTTTCTTCAAATATGTCCGGTTGCATATGTGCACCGCTGCATAAATATGATTAGAAAGAGAGGATAACTTCTGCTCAGCAGACCTTTGCATGTAAGGCTTGCAGGGAAGTGAGACCGGCTACACGGAATAAGTCGGACGTACTTTTGTAGCCGAAGTATATTCCTTGAACATGAGAAGGAACTCGTAGCCCATAGCTCCTCCCGTCTAGTAGCAGCTCTTATTGCTTATAGCAACAATCTTTCCGGTTAGTGATCAACAAGCTTCGAGTCTCTTGTTCGACTTTTTTTTTTACATTAACGCCTGCACGCCTGTTCATGAAAACACACACAAAAAAGCTTACTCGGACTGCAGATACGGTCGTGCTTTCTCCGAACTTCTCCAATAAAGTATCGCACGTTGTCGTAGTGTACGTATCCGTTCTGGTCTCCGCAAAGGTCCTCGGTTTGCTTGAAAAGGCACGAGCTGTAGTCCTTGTAGGCACTGTACGAGACAAGAAGAGCAAATAAACATGTTGGTGTGACTCGAGTGAGTCTTCCTGTAACGAACGAAACTTTAATGACGTGTTTTCCTGTTTAAACATCCGCGTTTGCTACAGCCCAGTGCCAAATGCAGTTATCAACACACGTACGCATACGTACAAGCGCTGCTACCGTTCAGGTGACTGCTGATTCATTCAATATTGCACTGGCGTTCTTCCAGCTGAGACAGAATGGAATAAACAAAAACAGACTCACCTACATGCCAGACTCCGGTGGCCGTCAGTAGGAAAAGTCATGTTCTTGATGTACGGATCAACATGCATGGTTGAAAACCCGATGCACGTTTTATAGCGCAAATAGAGATTTTCTTCAGTACATGTTTTATCTGCGTGAAATAAATATCACAGAAGGCTGAAGCATTGTAAACGACAATTTTGTGCCACTATTGATGTGCAAAATAATTGTTAGCTTGGCAATTCGGCGAACTAAACCAAAAAACAGCAGTCACGTCACCTTGAAGGCCCGTGTCGACTAAGTCGCACTCCTTCTTGTACTCCTTGTACATGTCAAAGTAATGCTCCACTTCCTCCGACCGAATCATGCTCAGACGTTCAGAGTTCCTGGGGCATGACTCAAAAATCTTGGTGTATACACACGTCTTAAACTCTTCAAGGCTTCTGGATACACAAAACAAAACATAACGAAGACAGGCGTCAGTTCGCCACTACGTACGGCAGTCGATTTCGTTCGCGGTCTTACCTGCAAGCGTCGTTAAACTTTAATGGTTCCTTCTGGTACTGTGATACGTGAACAACCTTCTCCGTAATAAATCCCAAGCACTGGTGAAGCTTCTTCACCACTTCGATTTTCTGACAGTCTCCTGTGAAGAAATAACTGTCGTTTACCACAGTCTCTTCTTCTTAAACGGTAGTTTTTACCTTTCGGTTGTTGCACCACAGTGCATGTCCAGGCGTATCTTTGGTATAAATCAGCGGTGTACTCGAGGTATTTCGCAGTACCGGGCAGAATTTTAGAACGACAGTGGTTGGCGTAATTGTTCTCAACGCACTGTCTGTAGTCGAGAAATGACCTGCAGTACAAAATGCGGTTTCCGTTAGAGGGCGCACATCACACATGCTGCCATCACCATTCGCGCAGTGTAATAATGATGCAAAATACTAAATAGCTCAATCGTCTACGTCAGTCAAGAGGTAATGAGTGCTCTCTCACCTGCATGCCTGCACAAGAGCTTTCGTATCGTAGATCGCTTCCAGGCTGTATACTACCTTTGTCGTCAGAAACCCAGTACAAGTCTTGAAGTCCTCTGTGGGATCTTTGGCGCAGAGAGAACCTGCGAACAGAAATGCACGGTTGCGCAAAAAGAGACAAAGTGTTCGCGAAAATTATTTCCCTCAAAATAATACGTCTTCGCAATCAATAGCCACAGCAAAAATGAAGACTAAAGTGTGCAAGTTTGTGAGGATCCATAACGTTAAAACGGAAGCAAAAATACACAGCGCGAGCTTTGACTTCCAGCTGAACCTACAAATGCAATAGAACATGTGTTTATGCGCTTATTTCTAATGAGAAGAAAAAAAAGAGAGAACGTACACTCAGCGCCCGTGCTGTGTAGCTCGCCTTGTCCTTGCTTTCTAACACGCTCTCTGAGTCTTGCCACATCAAAATGGCCAGCCCAAACAGAGCTCCCACGTATTATAATAAAGCTAAGCAAGACAGCAGACTTTTTTCCACAACATCTTGCGCGACCAGCGCGCTACTGTACCGTTATTCAATTCCAATGAGGCTTCGCATGTGTAGTTAAACTTGTCGAAGAGTTCCTCTGTATACCGCATCACTTCAGCTGAGTTCAATGCGTCGCTGTTTTCAGGGCAGCGCCGCCAAATTGTGTTCCTCACGCAGTTCTGAAATTCCTGAGTTCCTCTGCAAAGCGCGCAAGAAACACACAAGGTAATTAAAGCGAAGAGGTCGAAAGACGCACCTGCATAGGCTCGTCAAATACTGACCTGCAAGCTGCGTATATCTGGTTAAGCTTAGTATTGTTGCCCGAAAATGGCAACACACCAATATCAAGGAAGCCTTGGCATGTCTCCAGGCTTTTGGCGAGGTCCGCCGCACGACACGTCAGTGCCCCTGCATACGTGCGAAGGTCGAGCGTTATCGGGAGAACAAATCCGGTTAGCAGTCACGATAGAAGCGAGCGCTTACTCTGGTAGCATGTCCAGTTGTACATGTGGAAGACGTCTGAGATGTAGTATTTTACTTCCGGTTTATGTAGCAGGGGCGAGGATCTAGCGCAGTGCTCGGTTTTCTTAGCAATGCATGACTGGTAGTCCAAAACACTTCTAAAATAAAAATATACGGATCATTACTTAACAAGACATGCCCACCGATAATATCAACAAGAGTGAATAGAGTAGGCATACCTGCAGGCTAACAGTCCTAGGGCTTCGTTTCGCACCGTTTTCGGCTGATTCTTCTGGTCATGCAAATAAGGCGTCACTTTTTCCTGGATAATCCTGTAGCAACTTTTGAGGTCCTCAATTAAACGATCCTCGGAGCAAAATGGCTCTGAAAAGTAGCACAAGTATTCATGTTTATGGTCATTCACCCCAAAGAAGCGTTAGCGTAAAGGGACGGTTTTATCTTATCTTGAGCTATGCCAGCTTATTCGGACTGTTTCTATAGTTGGGTTTTTTTATAGCAAGTGTCAGTGACCGAGGTATACGTACCAGTGTGACTCTGCGTAGTACACACCCAGCCGTAGTCTGATGGAATGACTTTCGTGAAGAAAAGGATATCAGGGTCTTGAAGCACTTGTAGACTGCGACCTACACACTGTTTGTGAATCTGCATTGTAGAACAGTACTGAAAATCCACGAGGCCACTGCAATGAAAAAAATACGATCGTTTCAGCAGCAGCACCTTGAGAGAATAAGGCAGTTTTGCCTCCCACCACAGCTCCACTTTGAAACATTATTCGTACCTGCAGGCGTCGGACAATTCGGTGTCACTGGGGAACTTGTCCAGCTTAGGGTACACACGAACTTGCAAGAAACCGGTGCAACTGTTGAGTGCCGACAGAAGACCTGCTTTCGTGCAAGCTTGCTCTGCGGGAATATGTGGAATAAAAAAGAGGTTGTTCGTGACTAAGTCTGCAGCGTGCAGCGCACCTTTGCTAGCGCCGATTACACCAAGAAGTGAGAGGAAGCAAAAAAAAAAAGCAACAGATTTGAAAGATTATGACAGCAGGGTGGAATGAGAAGCGTCCCACCCATTTCATTAAGCGCACGAAGCGTACATTTAGTCGACAAAGAAAATATGTCATTATGTGTGTGAGCCTCTAAGACATTTCGCTAAATGCGCGAAGCGTACGTACATTTAGTCGACAAAAAAATATGTCGTTATTGTGTGCGAGTCTCTCCGTTACTTTTCTTGCCCATCTATACAACTTTCATATAGTGAGCTGACAACCGATATAGAAAAACGTTAAAAAAATGTTATGCACTTGAACGAATACATGCACTATCTAATTTAGCAGCGTTCCAGATGCGGAGTATGTTGCTGCATGGTAGCAAAAGTATAATGAAAAAAAAAACTGGTGCCCCTCCATCGCCCCCCTCTCAAGCTTACGCGTAAACTTATCCTTCTGTAATACGCACCTTTATTTGGATACACGTTGTCAAGCTTCGCATAATTTCCGAGGAAAAGATCGCAGCTCCAGTTGTAAAGGTTGAAGTAGTTTCTTGTGAACATTCTTACTTTGCTGGACTCCGATATCAACCGCTTTTGCTTGCATGTAGTTTCCATGGCGGAATGGATGCAGAACTGGTAAGCCTTCACGTCACTAAAAAAGGGGGGGAAGCAAGCAGCTTAGCTTCACGTAGTAAGGAAAGAAAGAAATGACCAAATGGATACGCGACCACCTACCTGCACATGCTTTCGAAGTAGCGCGCTTTGCTTCGTCCATTAGTCGCCAGAGTTTTTCGTGTGTGGTTTGCAAGGTACTTAAAGCAGTCCTGAAACATGGCTGTCGCCTCACTTTCTTCGCAAATTGCTGGAAGAGGTCAATAGGTAAAACATGTAACAAATGCTTCACATTCGACAGCAGTTTTCAACCAACCTAAAGTAACAATAGTCATTGAATATTACGGCTATTAATGTAATTCAGAGGTAAGGTATTTTTAAAGGAAATAAGAAGTGGATAACACCACATCTTGAAGAAACCGAAAGCAACTGTAAGTTCTACTGTTATTTTGAAAGGATACACACAGCCATATGTGTTCTACAGTTATGACTAATTTATCGCCCCTCTCCTTCGCACACACACACCTCAAGCAGAGTTTAATGTTTTCATTATGCAAGCTACCTGGCGATGTTTTGCTCTGTCATACCGTTCTCGCCTTACAGGTGGCCTGTTTCATAGCCCCCACGTTTATTTATAGAATAAAGTCCTAAAGGCCACGGTTGCACTCTTCACAGGTGGTACAACTAATTTGGTCATTTGTTCAATGTTGCACAAAAATAGCTAGCTGCATCATAAAGCATAAGCCTGGGTCTATAGCAGATAGGGACCCCGTAAAATATCTGTTACGGGTCCCCATTGGGCTTATTTTTGGAAATGTGGCGGAGAGTTTGAAGGTTGCTTCACTTCCGCCACCGGTTGGCCTGGTATTGCACTGCCTCCGGGATCGGCCTTGGTCTTTATAGCGCGCGTCTTTACTATCCTGTCTTTCAATCCCATCTTTGAACCCTCCTACTATCTGCACGTGGTAGCGATTGTGGCTCGGCTTGAGCCAGTGGGCAGGCCTGTGCACTTTCCTTTTCTTTCTTCCTGGCAACAACAGACAGACAGACAGACCCTGGGTCTATCGCTAAGGAATTTAGTCGCCTCCATACACCAGCTTTCTTGCGCTCTAATGTCCGTACACATCACTTTAAAATTAAGACCACCTCGATAGCATTTTCTTTTGGCTTTCCAATCTATTTAAACTGCGATTACATTATAATTCTGATTATATTATGATTCCAATCGTATTCGTGATCTCTTCTTTTATTCATTTTTGCTGAGGCACTTAGTTTCATTTTTGCCGAGTCATTCGTTGTCCCGAGCCTCTCTCGTCTCCCCCACAAATGGAGAAAAGGAGCAGGAGAGGGGGACAATTGTCAGGTGGAGGCTTCACGACGACGCCGATGCCACCGAACCCGCCGACAGGTGTCGCCTTCATTCCCCTCCTAATGCCATCGCATTAAAGGTACAGCGTTGTTAACCACTGATAAGCAAGCGCCTAGGCACAGGACAGGGATAATGGCAGGACACCAGATAATGGAGATGATAATAAATAAGCAGAACAGAACGCCTGGCTAAAAATGAAGAAGCAAGCAGTAGATATCGCGCGCTCGGTGTTCGCTAGATAATAAATAACCACATAGCGGTGGGGTTATGAGGTTCAGTTCCAGCCTCCTACTTTTGACTACACGCCATGAAGTTGGCTAATGAGTGTATATCCTTAAGCAGTGAAAAGCTTGTAATACTAGCATCAAACTGTCACATTGGATAATGTGTTTCATGTAAAAAAAAAGTGAAATGTATCATGAGTTGGTCAAAATCGAGTAAAGGCCAAGTTATACTTCTGTCCTAATTATGAAAAAGCCTCTTTAGTTAAAACCTTACTTCACAACCACACACAGAAAAAAAAGAAAAATCATTCTTTCCAAAGCACTTACCCTTGGGCACGTAGTCGCATACCCATTTGTGTTGATCAACTGTGTTCACAGTATATTTTTTTATTTCCAAATTATTAACAACCCCTGGTCGTGCCTCGCAAGGTGATAATTTAACTGCCAGACACTGCTGGTAGGCATGCAGCGCTCTGAAAGCAGAACGCACGCAATGTGTTGAACGCCGTGATAAGCGAAAAAAAAGATAAATTGCACAAAAGGGCTCACTTACGAGCAAGCCACCTGGAGTCGCTCGGAGTTTCTCTTGTCCAATGAAAAAGGGATTAAATTGTACTGCAGTATCCCGCTGCACTGCTCAAATTCCTTAACGATGTTACTGGGCTCACAGTGAGCCTCTGGAATAGAAGAGCAACCATGTAATGAACCTGAAGAGGAATGTACCCTTCTGCCCTTTTGCTTTGCTACTGTTACCTGCACTGCAGAGTGTCTCAAACGTTTCGAATGGCCTCTCGAAATGGCGTTTCACAGGGTTGTTCTCCCAGTTTCTCAGCTTGGTGCACGATATATCAGTCTTCAGGGCCAAACACTTCTTGTAATTTTCGAGGTACCTAAAACGCAATACCATTATTTTATTTATTTGCATATACTGCCGCCTTGCATGAGGCTGTATGGCAGGAGCAGATAAAAATGCACGAAAAAATGGTAACAATCATATACGTGCTTGTTCTCTTGCCTGAAATTTGCAGAGAGAACTGAAAGAAGAAAAAAACGTACTTGCAGCCTATCTTCAAGTTCGCTGGGCTTGACAAGTCGTGTATCCTAGGAATGGCGTACTTTCTCAAATAGGCCATGCACGTCGTGTACTGCTTCCGTAAGCTGGCCGTCGAGCACAGGCTTCCTGTAAATCGCGCAATTTCAGTATGAAAATGACATCATGTCTTCATCTTCATAGCTATCGCTGCCAGTTCTTTCGTAGAGGCAACATTGTTCATTTTAATAGGCCTTTCATAGGTGGCTCCCGGCTTTCAGCTTTGAGCCTTAAGCTGGGGTAACAAGGATTCTTAATACGATGCTGCAATATTAATACATTATTTACGTAATTTTCGAACAGAACAGCGTGAGGAAGCAAAGAAGTATTCCATGCTTAAGTTTACGGGGTTTTGCTCACAGTACGAGTCGCCGACCCGAACACAGTACATGACAACCACCGAGAGTACGCTTGCAGTCGTGCGTTCTTGGTAATTAAGATATTGCGTTGTGAGTGCGGGAATGGCAGCGGTCTCAGCTGTCACTCTTTACAATGTTGTTTACTGAGAGAGCCCCGTCAAAAAAAAAAAATCTCTTGCACATAGTATTGTAGCAAACAGCCGTATCATTGAACGCTTTTTCATTATGCTGTGAAGTTAATACCCTCCGACCTCAGGTTAACCCCAGCGAGGGAGAAGCTCGGCGACACCGTGGCGCTGGCAGCGCACGCCATGATACGGAGGCCACAGGATTACTACTGCCTCCAAACCTGCACGCTTTCAGACAAAGTATGGCTGCACTGTAATTTATATTAAATAAGTGTTGGAAATTAACTGGTCTTTAATCGGTCAAAGCTTACAATCGAAAACTGGGGCATCGAGCGAATTAGAATTTGTGTACAATATTGTCCTCCCCGTACGCATTACTGGGCGGCTACAACATAACACTTGAACCTTTTATCTCTTATCATTCTTTTACTATTCAGATCCGTAAGTATTTCGTGTGGACGATCCTGCTTCGGAGAACTAACTGATCACCACTGAAATGCATTAGGACAGCTGTTCAGTTAAGTTTTCCATCCTGTACTTTAAGATGTCGCTGTGAAATGGAGGTTTAAAATGTTCTCTCTTCTAAGAGCACGTCGCTTTCGATAGAGACTCCACCGGCGCAGTCCCCCCACCCCCTTAACCGATGCATTAGAGTCTGTACGCCGTTGCATAAAAATAAGGGCGGCTGACTGTTCACCCCTAAGGCGCACTGCATTACTGAGAGCTTTTGTTTCGGAAATCTTTCAATACTTTCTCTTGATAACAAACGTGACAATCCAGGAGGCAAAGCTTATTGAACAACCTTCGTGCAACTCACTTGCTGGTGGGAAACACTAGCATCTACATGGCAAAAACCACCCATAAAATAGGCTCAGGGCAGCCAGCCTACCTGAGGAAACCTTCGCTGAGCAAGCGGTCTTGACGACTGCCACAGCACCGATTGTGGCGTTGACGACATCGGGATGCTCCAGGAGATCGTCATACGTCTGGCAAGCGCTTGTAATCTTGTCCGCCATGCAGCGCCTATAGTCCTGGTAGTGACTTTTGTTTGACGAGAAATAAGGAGGCGGGAGATGAGGACCATCCTCGAATTCAGAAAAATAGCCGTGGACTTACCTGCACATAGACTCAGAACGACGGCTTCCAGAAGAATGAAACTGGCTTGGCAGGCTCACAGTAATGAAACCAAAGCATTCCGTTATGTTCTCCAAGATACTTGACTTGTCGCAGATCGTTTGAGCTTGGTGCCAGAAAATAATAAAAAGGATAAAGTAAAAATGATGCAAGCCTCCAGCCTTCGCTATCTCTTAGGCTCTTTCAAAACAGATAATATAATACGCTCCCCACCTAGCCTTGCTTGGCTAATTGCGAGGTATTTATAGCTTCCTTCAGACAGAAAAAAAAACTCATGCCCGAGAGTAAGTTACGAACTTAATATAAAGACGCGCATTTTGCTTGGCTTGGGCATGTCAGAGAGTGTATCGCTGCGCGTTTCAGTCGTAACAGACGCGATACTCGCAGCCTTCATGCCAAATATTTAAGATCTCTAATTTCTCTCATTGGAATCGTCCTGTTATTTTACTCGGCTAGTAGTATGAACCGTTTAAACTACACTGAATCCAAATGCTGCTAGTGCCAGTCATTGAAGTTATAACTGCTCAGATTTCTAAGTTACATGACTAAGCCACATTCAAAAATTCGAGGCAGACTTTAGCTCTGCCTTTGAAACTATGACGCAATAGCGTTAATGGTTCCCTTCAGCGGTCTAAGGTCCTCTTTGCGTATCGCTTTGGACACTGTTCTTCATTTATTTTAATTTTTTTCTTTATTTACCGCAAGACACACAGCGCTTCCCTTTAACCAAGTCGATCGAACGTTTCTCAGCGGTCAAGGGGTACCGCGCCCGGGGCTCACGACCCAAGGGGCGGCGGTTCAATTCCTGACTCGACCGTTTTTCTTTTCCGCATAGCTGCTTTTCTTTCGTCAGGGGTACTACGTAATGGTGGTGGAATATTACGACCCATTAGACCAATGGGGAATTGTGTAGCGACGTCATCACTGTAGCACTGTGATCGCTGCGGGCTGTTTGAATTACCCGCGCGAGGTTATATGGCTGTGACGTCACGACCCTCTCGCCAATCCGTATTTTCTCCACACAACAACGCCGGCGACTACAACGCAGGGTTTAACGCCGAACGGGGAACACTTAACGCTGTTGCGTTAAATGATAAATCTTAGCCTCAAATACCTTTATAATCCAGGGCCAGGGCGCAAGTCCAGTTGTACTTCTGAATGATTCGGTACAGAAGCTTCTTTATGTTGGCAGTGTCCGGCATAGCTAGGTTGTCGCATACTTGAAACATGGCCAGCTTAGCACAGTTCTGTGCCTCTCTCAAATTCCTGAAAAGATTTTTGTGTGGTTGTTTAGAGAGTGAGTGTAATTAAACGATTCATGTAAGAACTTACATGCAAGCTGTCTTGATTCGCTCTTTGTCCTTGGGGTTATCGCTGTAAGGCTTCACATCGTACTCAATGATCCCTGCGCATTCACTTAGGCTCTCTTCCAACTTCTGCTCGTCGCATTCCGCATCTGTGCATATTATAAAAAACGCATCAAAAATGCCTTCAAATGCAAGCAGTAGGCTACGTCGAGCTAGACGGTCGTGCCGGCTTTTTTATCCTTATTATTACCTGGTAAGGCCGCGTCACAAGCCCACTTGAACTCCTGGTAACCCTTGGATATTTGTTCCCAGATGTTGCTCTTCGATAAAATCTTGCTGTGTCTGCACTTCATGTCGATGGTGTAGTCAAGACATTTCTGATAGTTTCTGATGCCTCTGTTGAGAACAAGTTATGCAATGTGCGGCTTTATATGCGGTATAAAAGCCAAAGTCCACTAAGAATGTGCGATTCAAGGCCACGTACCTGCAGGCAATGTGTAGTTTTCCGTAGTGATGCTTATCGACGACATTTGGGAGGACTTTATATGTAAGGAAGCCGTTGCAGTGAGACAGGTTCTTAATAAGTTCGGTTTCCCGGCAGAAGGTGCCTGAAATGAGGTGCGACAACATCAGCGCCAAGTATAAGTGGCTGTTAGGCGAGAAGAGCTGCTGTCTCACCAGTTTCACAGGTCCAGTTGTACTTGCTGAAGACTTCAGTTATATAATATTTGACCGTCATGTCCTCGAGTGATGTCGCATTGTGTTTGCAAGTCTGCAGCACGGTGTTGATGCACAACTGGTAATCCCGTACGCCGCTGCAAATGTATATTTGAAAATGAGTGGTTCTGGTGAAGCCTCCTAAAGAAAACTGAGTTGTAAAATTTGAAATGTGCAGCGCCTGGTAATAATGACCGTTTTCACTCAAAAACATGACGCTTCAGACCCGATGGACCACACGAGCTGCTCTGAAAAGTACTCATTTTCTGCCCAATATTTTCTTCGTGAGCACGCGGGTTATCGATGCGTCTGCCTAATGTTACTTGATTAAGTAGGGTTCCGACATCGATGCACTGCAGAACCGTGCTTGCGATAGCTATACTCGTATATTGAAGCCATCTATAAGAAGGAGCAGCTGCTGCCTTCACTCTGTCGGACAGTTCTGCATTTTATTGAATCAGGCTCCGAATTGGATATTGACTTCTACTCACGTGCAAGCGCTCCGAATTCCAGACTCAATGTATGTGTGCTGCACGTTTGGAATGACATTGTAAGCGATGAATGGGTAGCAGTTCTTGAGATGCTGGACGATATTCATGTCATTGCAAGCAATTTCTTCTGCAAAATGATAAATTCAGTCGTAAGTATAGCACTCTAATGACAGGCGATGCGCACGAAGAAATGAAGGCTTCAGCGCAGATATCTCTTGGACGCTGCAGCATCTTACCTTCAATGTCGCTCGTGTCGGGTATGTCGCAAACCCATTTGTATTGCTCGTAGAGTTCATGAGTGTAACGACGAATCTCCGGTGATTCGAGAACAGCACTGTTGTATTGGCAGGCAGTAAGCACACGTGACAGCACGCAACGTTGGAAGCCCAGGAGAGAGCTGAAAACAAGCATCAGCATATAGGTTGGTTTCCACGTATAAATTATGCCGTACACAACCTGGACCACGTGACTAAATTAATGTGAGCCGCTCCAACGCATATACTCACTTGCAAGCTTTGCGAAGCTGCAGAGGGTTCGTTCTGTCCTTGCTCATTGGAATGACCGATATAGTGATGAAGCCAACGCACTCAGTGAGGTTCCCGAGGAGAAATTCCTTGCGGCACATATCTGCAAAGAATTACGCGGTGACGAATTGCGAGTGAATGCTGTGGCTAAGAGGTGCACAGAATGCTTCAAGGCGCACTCGGAGCGGCTTCATTTCAAAAATTTTTAATGACTTAACGCTGTTTTAAGTTATCTCGAGGAAGGCTTCATGCAAGTGAGCGTTGAATAAACAGCAGTAGAATGAAAAAAAAGAAGACATTGCAGTTAAAATCAAGAAAGAGCCACACTGCAAAACACCACTTGCCATTATAACTGCTGTTGCGACAGGTCCAGTTGTATGCGCCGTAATGCCTCACGGCGTATTTCCACACTCCGTCGTCACTCAGGACGTCTTCGCTTGTGTTGCACGTGGACTTGATGACAGTTTGTACACAATCCTGGTAGCTATTTACAGCCCTAGAAATCAATACTTTTTACGTTAATTACCAAGCCAATAAACTCTTCGAGTTAGAAATACGTCAAGGTAGGAGACTTACGTGCAAGATTCTTCTAGCTCAGAAGCTTCGCTGAGTATTTTCGCTTTTGGAACAACCTTGTACTTAATGAAGCTGTAGCATTCCGCAAGTTTTGGAACCAAGTCCTTTTTAACGCAGGGATCTGGTACAGGGGGAAGGTGCGTCGCATGAGAGCAGCTTCTCACATTTCGATACAAACACGGTTCCCTTCTTTAGTGGAGGAAACGGTCTGTACTGAACATATTGTTGCACAAATGCATAAGGCAGTGAACAGAAATGCAAGCGGCGCGTGAAACGTGAATGTATTGCACACTGGCCGACTATATCTTAATATAACGAATAAACTTACCAGGTTCGGTTGGCACGTCACATATCTCACTCACGTACTTGCTGATTGTCTGGGTGTAGTACTGAACCCGTTTTGACTCGAGGACTTTTTCTAAACCAATACAAGGCAAGTCCGTGTGGTATTTGACACAGTCATGAAAAAGAGTCAATTTTCTGTAAATAAGACAAACAAAAAATAAGTTAGCATGAAATACAGATACGAGTGGTTTGTTTTCTCATAGCTGATGTAAATTCAAAGAGCATTGTCAAGTAGGCAAGTATTATCTGTATGGTTCAAGTTTCCGCTAACAGCTGCAGATCAAAGACAAAGATGAGAGCGTTACATAACTACTTAACACAACTACTATTGTATATTATCATACAGCGAAAAATACGAGCACCGAAGAAGGGACGACACAGGACAGCGCCGGACTGACAACTGAAGTTTCATACAACGCATATGCGTATCAGGCAAGCAAAGCAACACATACACGAAAAAGCATAAACCACAAACTTTGAACCGTCCTGCACACAGAGAGCTTTTTTTTCTTTCTCTCTCGTTTTCTTTTTCGCACGTTGACGCTGCCTCTCAGGAGCCTAAATTTTTTATCCGTTAGCGTAGTGGACGGTGCACTGTGTAGGTGTCACACCTTGTACCTTACAATGTGAAACGCCTCCAAAATGCCCCTTTCCCATCTATTTTTCCTTTTCCAATGATTGGCATCTTGTCGAAAACCGGCAAGCAATCATACTTTATACACTGTCGCCGTAGATGATACCGATCAAAATTCAATTCACTTGATGTTCCCATGCCTGGTCGTTTATACGCTTGCCGGTCTTTCCGGTATACAACATACTACGAGACAGGTGCATCTTGTAAGCAACAAGTGAAGCACGTCCCACAAAACTCTTGGCGTGTTTGATAGTACAGCCACTGGCATCTTCATTTATATTGCCGCCCTTCGCAACCCGGGCGCAAAGGCCAGGAAGCTTGCTGGGGGCCGAAACGCCTACTTTTACTAACTTTAGTGGTGCCGCAAAGAAGGGTACCTCCTCTATCATATTTCTTTCCACCTTATACTTTCATTGGTTTCTTGGCAGTGCTGCAATTACGGCGTTTTTTCGTATTCCTCCCTCTAGATGAATCTACGCGCTCTGTTACTTCGCCGCTTACTACCAGTGAATGCACAGTGCGCTAGCGCCGCCTTCTTAATTCGTTGCCACACAGCCCAGCAGCAATTGCTGCGATGCTACGAACCGATATACCATAACTATGGGAGGCTGTGAAACTCATCCTTGCCGGCGCGGATAGAAACTGGGAAGAGAAGGCATTTTTTGAGCCACTAAACGTGATGACCATAATTGTGTCTTTCGATGTCGCTGTAGCCCTGTTTTGCCGTGCGTCGACAGCTATTTTCTGCAGTACATGAGCCTACGCTGTTCCTGCGCGGTACGGGAACTACAACTCGAGCACAAACCCTGCAACAAGCCGAGGCAAATAAAAAATGGTGGCGCATTCGTAATGCCCTGCTTTCAGCGTTCTATCTGTATCCGACTGAACGACATGATTTGTTGTACGCGTCGCAGCTGTGTCTACGTGTGCTAGAGATAAACGACTGAAACGGTCGTCGTACTTACTGGCATTCCTCCTTTGTCTTCTTCAGCCTCTTCGAGTTCAATATGTTGTCGATGAATCCCAAGCATGTAGTTAGGTTCATCTGGATCTCGTCAACGTTGCACAAGGCGCTGGACGAGTGTGAGCTCCCTGATGGCAAGATAATTTTAAGCTCGACGTTGCCACGTACACAGCAATCACACCGCTTACTCGAGATTTTGAAGACCTCTGCTTACCAGGAAGACAAGTCCAGTTGACTTTCTGATACAGCTGATCTTTGTAGTTTTCAATCTGCGCAGCGTCTGTCGGGCTAAGCCTTAATTTAGGGCAGATTTTTTCCGTCGCAGCGTTGACGCATTCCTTGTAGTTCACAAAGCCTCTAAAAACGAAATACATTTCAAGTTTGAGATAACAAATTTTTTAGGTACAAAAAAAATGTAGCTGCACGTAATTCAACAGGCAATCGCTTACTTGCAAGCTGCTGATCTTGTTGTCTCCTCGGCGTATTCGACAATGTTTGGCAGGATATAATCCCTCATGTATCCAGAGCATTCCGAGATCACCTGAATGATACCTTCTTTGTTGCAAGAGGGCTCTGTAAGAAAAGATATTTATACGCTGTGAAACACATACTGTCTAAGGCATATCGGGAACGGTACTGCATTCACGAGGCACAAACCTTGCTTTGCGAATGCCTCACACACGAAGCGGTGATCAGTTGTGAGGTAATTTCCACTTGATATTTCGTCGATTGATTTCGCCGAATGGCACACCTCTTGAGTCAGATACCACTGGCAGAAGTTGTAATCGCTCAGACCACTGCATATCAACGTGAGCAAATATACAAGCTTTTAAATCTGTCTCAAGCTTTTTCGCACAAATACTTCACCGTTTCTACTCGCCTCCACACACACGTCGGGCGTTCTCAGTGGGTCATGGTCGTAAAAAAAGGCTAAAAACATTTGCCGAGTGATGTGGTTTGAGCTGATCATCTCACAATTTAGATCAGCAGGTCACTTTACTTGTGTAGGTAATGCCGCACCAGGCGCTTAAAAAAAATGCGATTTTAGAACTGGTTTTTTGTTGCGCGAGTACCAAAGGAGAGCGAAGTGCTAGCACTACTGCTGAAATATCCCACTATATACCTGGTGTTCAGCGCTGGCGAGGCATACAATGTCACCTGGCACGTGTGCCATGGAGTGACAAGATTTTATGGACGTCGCTGTGCGCTCTCCGCAGGAGCGCAGTTTTAAATAGCTCGAGAAATGACCCAAATTTGTGAAGCCCTGACGGCAAGAGTAATCGCAATTTCGAAATATTAAAAAATGGTTTGGCTACTACTAACGGCCGGCTACATACCTCTAATTGCATTCAGGCGCCTATCGGTAAAAGTTGAAAAGTCAACTATTAGAATTTAGTTAACCCCTTTACCACTTTACATGATGCGCCTGTTTTCTGGTGTCCTCCAACACCGGTATTACTACGCTGCAAAAAGCTTCTCTTTACCGCAGAAGCCCCATTTTTAAAAATTAGTGGTGGGCTTCCCTGAAACATTTAGTAAGCACACGTTCCTGACTGGCTGCGTGATGCGGCCTGCCTGCCAAAACGGAGCTTAATTTTGACGATTTCTACTAATCTCCATTCTTTCAGTTTCGCCTCCAGTGAAAACAAACGTTAGAATGGAGAAACAAGGCTACATTATTCAAATGCTACATAGCCTCAAGAAACTGGTTATTTAATTTCACATCTCGGATTGCGCCTGGAACAACTGTTACTCGCGAATAACGAGCTCGTTTAATTGAAAACATCCTATAAGCTTCGCATCAGGGCTCGAAGCCGTGCTAGTGGGCATTGACGTCCACACACTTGTCTACAGAGCTCAAACAATGTGCTCTATTGTGTGTTTGTGACATTCGTCGCTGCCTGCAGGGTTCGATATAGATTTTCGAAGCATAAGTAAATCACGATCTATGCTAATGTGCATACACAGTGAGGTGTTGTTTAGAGCTCTAGCGCACTCGTAAATGACGCCAGTCTACTCAGTGGGCCGTTCAAGCGCGCTTAACAAGATTGTGGAGGTCTGTACAAGTCCATGAAAGCTGCTAGTGTGTTTTCCTAACGAACATTCAAGAGAAGTTGCGCTCAGTCGACACTTCCTGGATGTTCTGCACCCTCTCTTTTGCTTTGACTGAAATGGCAGTTATTTTCAAGTAAGTGGACTTGCCTGCAAGCCTCGGTCATCCTCAAGAGGCTGCCGTTAGCGTTAACAAGGACTTGCGTGATCAGGAATCCTTGACAGCTGTGCAGCGCCTCTTCAAGCTTTGCCTTGTCACACTTCCTCCCTGCAGAAATTGACGCGCCCTTCAGGACACCCGTCACATCACGACCGCGAATTGTCGCATTCGAGACAACGAAGCAATCACCGTGTAAAACGTCCGGCTGGCAAGTCCAATAGTACTTGAAGTACAAGTCCCGCATAAAGTGCTTCACTTCGGCCGTTTCAGGCATGTACTGGTGATCCTGACAAATTTCTGAAACTATTCCCTGGACACATCGTTGATAGTCCATCACAGCACTAAAAAGAAAAGAAAACGGTTACACGCGCCCAGCACTGGCGAAACTAAAAAAAAAATCTTTGCTATGCCTCACCTGCATGCCAGCTTCAGAGAGCGGCGATCGGACTTTTTTGCCGCGTTTATTGCGGCTTTGTGTGTGATAAACCCTGAGCACATCGGCAGCCGCTTGTGTAGCGCTTCACTGCTGCAGAGTTGGCCTGGACGAAGCACACAAATATCACAGGTTTTGTGAGCTGCCTAAGTTCTAATAGCTTTCTAGCAGCCAGAATTAAATGCATGTAGTATCCCTCACTTTTAGAAGTCGTGTCGCATGTCCAACTGTACTTCTGATACAGGTCCTTTGTGTAGTATAAGATGCTCGACGAGTACATCACTTTCGACCCCTGGCACTGTAGCGGAATAGTCATTTTGACGCATCTCTGAAAGCCCTTTAGTCCACTGCAAATGCAATCAAATTTCACGGTTTCAAGCACAAGAAATACAAGGTAGATGCCTTCATATCCAAATGTAGTCTTACTTGCAAGCTAAGTTTAGCCTGCTTCGATCCGATGTCTTCTTAAGATGTGGAAGCACGTTTACAGTAATGTAACCAGTGCACTGGGATAGATTCTTGACCAGTGCAGCTTCTTCACACAGGGACACTTTGAATAGAACCCATAAAAAGGGATTACTGCGCGGTCACATTGAGCAGCTGCGTTTGAAAGGCCCTTGAAAGAGTAAAAGCCACTCACCCGACCGACAGAGATGGTCGTATTTTGAGTAAAGATGTTTGGTGTAGTACTTGATATCGTCAAGCTTGAGCAATACGGCTTGTCGAGAACATGATGTGTTGAGGGTGTCCGAAACGCACCGCTGGTATTCCTGGACATATCTGCATTATGATCCAGAAAGGGAAGTTCAGCATTTATCAAGGTGAAGCGGCAGAATTCTAAGGAACTCCGATACGTAACCTCTCAGACTGCCTACGTTCTAAGTACAGTACTGTTTGCTAATGTTGATGACATTGTGGGAGCCACAGCGGACGTCAGCAAATCAGGGACTGAATACTAAAAGATCTTCGCAGGTAAGCACGGTTGATGACAGGCTGAGGAAATTGACCTCGGCAGTTACGATATACTTTTGATTCGTGACGCCAGCTCTGCCTTCTATATGTCTATCAAAATATACTGAGAAGTCAGGCAGAACTGTTGTGCTCTTTAGTTGCAAGCAAACTCAGAGCTGTACATGCCGTTCTTATGGCACGGAGCTGCTGCAACAGTTTCTTTTGTAAGGATGGCATAGTGGTATCTTCAAGTATAAGGTTTGGGTGCGAGCTAGTTGGTAATTCATAGAAGCGTTGTCCATCGTCTTTCTTACGTCCCTGTGTTTTCCGCGCTTTACGTTTACCTTCAAGCATAACTTCAGCACACCGATATTGAAAACAATAGCAAGCGCACAATCGTAGACTGGTTCCGCGAGTAAATTGCAGAAAGCAAGCGTATTCCTAACTCGTGTCAGATATCTGGTAATTTTTAAAATTATGATGTGCGCCTCGAAAGTTTGTTAATGAGTTTTGCGGTTCCAGTGCACAGAAATAATGCGACTGTGAAAATTCGCAACTGCCAGAACAAATTTAGACGGCAGCGCATATAGAGCTAGCTAGAGCGCCATATTTTTCCCGTTTCATTAAAATTGGATGTCACTTTGACTTACCTGCATGTTTCTTGGTTGTATACATCGAAGTCAGAAGCGTACTTCATAACGTGAACAAACAGGAATCCAACGCACTTCTTAAGCTTCGAGATCAGGCCTTGTTTGGTGCAGCTTTTGTCTGAAAGAAAATTTTGTATTTGTGTATATTGCTTCAGAGAATCTGAGAAGTCTGATCTTTTTTACGTTTGCTTTTTTATTGCCATTTCTACGATGGATTTTCCCCTACTAGTTAGCTCCGCGATTTTGTTGCTTCTGAATTTTTCATCAACCAGCCTTCCAAGCTAAGGCTCTTCAGAAAAGCTCCTTCTAGCTACTAAATAAGGACTAAATACCTAGCGTCACGAATTCGCAACATATTTCTCAAACTGCAGGAGTGCAGGAGAAGATAATCGAAAATGTTTTGCTACTGACTGTATGGGTGTACTTTTAGTCCACTTACTCGTGCACATTTCTGCTTCTTATGGTAAAAAATACCACTTACCCACTTTTTCTTTCTTCTGACACACCCACGAGTGATTTTCAAATTTTTCTGCAATTGCTTTTCGAGCCTCGATCGTTACTTGGTTGTTACGCAGGCTGCCGCAAACCTTGTTCAACTTCCTGTTTGCGCAGAATACGTAGTCCTGGAGCGCTCTGTAAAGTATAAAGCGGAGCAAAACTTTTTTATTCACTAACTTAAGTACAGCCGGGCGAGCCTCAGCCACGCAGTTATCTTCGCTACACGTTTCTTCTTGTCAATGCAGATTAAGCGATAATATCCTACAGCGCTAAAAATTATCGATGAAAATCCGGTGACGAGAAAGTAGCCAGAGACTGCAAGGTGAAACACACCTGGGGCCGTATTCTATAAGCTGTCCATTTTCCATTGTCTATTTGGCATCTATTTGGCCCTCGATCATTGGTCACTCAGATATACCCGCGCCTTTTAGGTGTCTGTGGGAAGCGACACGACCAATGGGTGGTTGGCGACCGGACGTTATTACAGGCTGTCATTGGCTCCGATACGCAGCCAATGGTGAGGCCCGGTCACCAACCACGCAATGGCCGGTTTGCTGCCTATAGACGCTTGAAAGCCGCGTGCATATCTGAGTGACCAATGACACAGAACCAGACGGACGCAAAATGGACAATGGAAAATGGAAAGCTTATAGAATACGATCCCTGGGCGCGTATTTATTTCGACATCCACTGTTTTGCGCCCCTTGCCGTTAGAGCCAGCAACCGAAATTACTTGCCAGCTGTCAACCGTGACGTTATATTCAGAAGTCACCAAAGGTAATAGGGTGTATGAATGAATGGGAAAAAAGTCGTCACAAAATACGACCTTACAATCCTTTTCAACCGACATTCTAACCGTTACAGCCACGTATCAGGCGTTATTGCAAGGAGTATGCAAACAAAGCTTGCAGCCAGAACCGTGGGCTGTTGTGAAAATATGAACAGACTTGGAAACAGTCAAGAACAGCGGCCCTGTGCAAACTATACTTGCGTACAATCGAACAATTCGTTGAAACAAACCTGCAAGCTTCTTCGGGCTGTGCAACGTGAGATGATTTTGAGAGCTGCGGTGATGCGAACACAACTAAGAGCCCATCGCACTCACTAATTTTCTTGTTCACGTAGTGGTGAAAGCACCTCGGATCTGGAAGAAGGGTAAATGAGAATCGTAAGAGAAAAAAAAAAGCTGCCTCGCAGCGTTAACATGCGCGCAAATTGTAAAACTACGACATGTGTCCTGCGATTTTTTCGTACAGGCCAGAAGGGCTGTTTAAACGATCATACGAGTTTGTCCTCTCGTACGAAACCTCTTTCCCCTGACGCAAAATTATGTAACATAAATGTGCACTAACGAGATAAGCTGCTGTTTTTCTGAGCGACTTCGGTCATTCTAGCTGCGTCCTTCACGATGTGTGAAACTCATAAGTGAGGCTGCCCCCATAAATTTTCCTTGCAGCGAATATGAACATCGCGCATAATCCGCCACGCCGACAACTCCAAACCCTCCCGCTACCCGCGGGTGATGTCGCGTGGCAGGCCGTTGGCGTACATACCAGCTTTGGAAGAAACAGACTCGTGTAGAGAGGCTCCCAGCTGCATGTAGTCTCTGGTGAACTTCACAACGTCAAAGTTATCCTCTGGCACAGAAGCTCCGCTACCACAAACGTCTCGTATCACCATTGACACGCAAACTTCGTAGTCGTGCTGGTACCTGTAAGAAATTAGTGAGAGTGTTGGCTGCGCGAAGTTACAGGGACAGTCCCGTCAGAACGAAGGAAACCTGGTTAAACAACAGGCCGCACCGGTGAATGGTTACAGGCCCCCAAGTTCAGTGTACTTTTGCCCATAAGCTAATTGGAAGGTTTCGCTGTGGGAAACCGCAGAAATAGCGCTCTCAGACAAACAGAACGTGTGTTGCATCCATTAGGACTAGCTCATTTTATTTCCTGCAGACGCCCAAATGATGTGTCACGCACATCTCGCGCATATATTTCTAAAAGGCTTGCGTATATGCACGCGAGAAACTTTTGTTCACAATCAACAGCAGCACCTAGTCACAAATCAAATGAGAGACAACAATGTGTCGCCGGTCATACTGGTAATACTACGCGACTATTATTATTCTTGCCTAGCACTTTGTGAATAGTTATTTCTCGTTGAATAACGCGCCTAAAGAAGCCGTTTTTGTACACTGTTGTGCTCTTTGCATTTATACTGTGTGTGAGTAAAAAAAAAAAGAAGAACGCGTGCAATACTTGTAGCAATGAAACTAAAATATAAACGGAATATGGGAAGCTTAGAGCACGCAGCCTGTTTGTATTTAAAACCTTTTGATGTTTACTATTCCTGCATATTAGCGTTAGCCCCACTGATTCTCTGGTTATAAAGTTTGGTGGCTAACAGGTTTTTCCTTCAGCATCCTTCATTCTTCCTGCATGGAAACGAAAACGCAACAAAACTTTGTTAACGCACGCCTCTTTTCAACCTTCGCTAGTATGTTCAGTAAAAAACCTAGAAGAAACGATAAACGAAGAAAGCAATGCTTAACTTTTTCTTTCTGCTGAACACTTATCTGATTCGAGTGAGTTGACATCTACCTGCAGATTATTTGGGACTATTATTTTTCCTTATCGTGATAATGAATTGTGAGGTTTTACGAACGATGAACGAATCCATTTGAAAACAAATAGCTAGGTTATGTACTGTAGAGGCATGTCCTGTAAGAACGATATTCGCGGTGTTCTCGGTTCGTGATAACAATTTTTTACCTTGTATATGTTGCTAGGTCCTTTTCTTCGATGTAGGACATGGACGTATTAAAGAGACGGCCCATGATGAAGCCCGAGCACTCGGGTAGGCGGTCTATCAAGCGAACGCTGTTACACTGCGGCGCTGCAAACACGAGGAATCAGAATGAATAACATTGATAAAAACTTGTGGATGCAAGGACTAGCAGTAACGTTGGATACAGTCATGACTAGTTGGCACACTGGCACCAGTAACTGAAACAGAAACAGGAGCACGTCGACTCTAGAAAATTCAGCGCTATGCTCTTGGTTAAATGCAGGATGTATAAAGAAAGCTGCTTTATGATGACCGCGCACGCTGACTCGGTGAACTGGTTTTTAAGCCGTCAGCTCAGGTGAATGGATCATCGTCTCGACGACCGTCATCATCATCAGCCTGACTACACGCACTGCAGGGCGAATGCACCTCCTCTTATCTCTCCAATTAAGTTAACCCTGTCCTGTGCCAGTTGTGGCCACCGTATCCTCGCAAACTTCTTGACTTCATCCGCCCACCTAACTTTCTGCACCCCCTGCTACGCTTGCCTTCTCTTGGAATCGAGTCCGGTACTCTTAAGGACCATCGGTTATCTTGCCTTCGCATTACATGCTCTGCCCAAGAACTTTTCTTCCTCTTGATTTCGTCTTGGATGTCATTAATCCGCGTTTGTTCCCTGACCCACTCTGCCCTCTTCCTGTCTCTTAATGTTACACCTATCGCTTACCTTTTCATAGCTCACTGCGTTGTCCTTAACCCAAGTGTTCAACTTGCTATGGAAAGCAAAAATCGACTCGCACATGCCTAAATGACAAAAGCGCTCTGTTACTTTTGGGCAAACCCCAAACGACGTGTCAAGTACATTCCAGGAATGCATTTGGCGGACGGTGCTCGCGCATTCGTTCACGTCACTCACTGTTCATCTCGGGTCTCGATGGCTACTTTGCTGTAGGGCCTGGACCCTGCACCAGTCCAATGTTACTATGGCGAAAAGGTCTATCTTGTGAAACTGCCGTGTTCCACAGCGTCTTGTCAAAGGCAGCTACTCTCCCCCCCACAAACCCCATGTAGGATTTCGAGAGTAAAAAATACGAAATTTCTTATAACCTAATCACATATGCACACGATGTAGATAACGTTTTAGGCACGCAACAGTATCTTCGTCACTAAACAGTCGCTTTTAAAAACCTGAGTAGTTCGCTAATCGCGTTAGTGTTGACACGGAGGCCAAGCGCAGAAGAACACAGAATAAGGATCACACTAATTTACAACTACACAATCCAGAATAACGTTCCGTGAGTGTGTTTACGTTGTTAAAAAATTACATTGTTGACTGAAACAGGCTAGGGAAAGGCAACGCTATGAATTAGTGGGCTTGTCCTCAACTGAGAATTCGAGACAAGCGAAGATAAAGAGTGTCAGGAGCACGAGTCACAGGATACCCGCCAATGAATATATCGAAATATGTACTGACTTGCATAATGATACACAAACAGAGGCTGAGACTGACCAGATGGCGTCACTTCAACGACTCTGCAGATCCAGTTGTATTGGTAGTAATACTCTCGAAGGTACTTCTGTGTGCCAACCAGTTCGATGCCATCCGGTTCGAAGCATTCTTTTTGGGCAACCTTGTGGACGCATTTTTGAAATCGCTTCACGTTTCTGAATGAAAGAAACATGAATATTATTGCATCTCCAGCCTTCATGAGCGCAATCGCCGAAACCAGGCTTCGAAATAATTTTGATGGGGGTTTTAGCGCTAATCTTTAACGCGACAGTGAAATTTACCTTTGTTTTCAAGAGGTATGTTCTTGAACTAACAACTAGAGCCCGTTAGAACATTTAAATCATCCTAGAGCTCTTTTCCAAGAGTATTGTACGTATGTTTAATCAATCTGAAATATTACACTGTCCATCTCACTGATCTATTACAAAAATATTCTAGTCTGCTCCTGCAAAACAAAACCTTGGCGAGCGACTTCTCCTAGCTGAACATTAGCAGGCTTCATGACTTCATGTACCATTTAAAAGTATAACTTTTTTTTTTGCAGAGACAACGTGGACAGCGTTTGCAACGCCTTCTCATCGTGGCATGCATAAGTTTACGGAGGCGCGTCCACGTAATGGCCGCTTCCTCCAACTTGACAGCCGGTAAGTTGGGCAAATAAGTCGGCAAATAGAAATTGTGTTTCAAGTATGCACAGTTTCCCTCACGCGATACGTTCCGCGCGGAGCTACCGGACGATGAAAGCTTCCTGCAACACAAGGGACGATAATGCCGACGACGCCTCGTTCCGTTCAAGCTGCGCCTAGAACAATCAAGCGGAGGCTTTGCGATTATGTGGCAGTGACTTCCCACCGGTCGTCGTATCAGTGGTATCACCCAGACTTTCAATGCATATATGCATTATCTTTAAGAAGGGTGCGCCGGGCACCGCGCTAGTTTGTCGTAAAATACGTGTCGTTGCACAAATTTTGTGCGCATAATTTGGGTTTCACTATAGTCGGAAAAGCTGAGCAAAAAATGCACCTTTCGTATAAACGGCGCACCCTGTAAAAATCTCGAAAAAAAAGTGTGACCTTTACACGAGTGTACGCGTTATTTATCAGATGCCTGCAGTGAATGTGTCTAGTTGCGAGCTCTTAAAGGCGCAATACAAAACCTGAATCATTGAGGGCTATTATCTAAGCAGTAAGCATCGAAATAGGCTTTCCTGAGCGTTTTCGACTGCAAAAGTGAAAAGGATGTAGAAGGGTTTGTGACAAGTTTGAGAGATTGTGAAGGGAAGTGTATAGAGTTTGAAACCGACGGTGTTAGCCTTGCAGAGTGCCGACAATCGCACTGCCTGAGCGCCGCCTGTAAAAGGAATGAATTGTCATGGCAAACCTTACTCAAATATGCAAGCCGAAGCCGATGTATGCTGGCATATCTATGCACCCCCCCCCCCCCACCCCCACCCCCCGCCAGCGCCACGCAGCGCACTCAAGTAACGAAGCTGAGTGTCATCCCTCGTCCCGGATTCAGCGTCACGAATAAAGGCAAGGGGGAATAGAGCAACCTCTCTTATCAGCGTCGAAGGTCTAAATTCTAACAGCGTGTCATCCAGGGAATTACGCGGGGCAGTTCGACGTCTCAGTCCACGAAAGAGAACGCGATTCTATAATAGGCAGGTCAGGGCATTTCAACAGATAGTGCGCCACGTCACTGTCCGAGCTTAAAGCGCCATACTGGAGTTCGTGCTAACTCTGTGCGAACGCGGTACAGCAAGGTGGCCTCTATTCGAATGAGGCCCTTGGTCACGACCGGTTGGTGTTGCGACCAAGTTGGACACGGCATTAAAAGGTAAACTATGAAAATTGCGAGCAAAAGCTCTATCACACACAAGAAAATAAATTGTTTAGTACGATAAACTGTACTAGAAATAATTTCAAGTGCTGTGAAAGGAATTTTGTTTCAGAGGCAATTTTTTCGGTCTACGTATCAGCGACTTCTTCAGCACAATCTTCTAGCCGTCGGTGTTCATTAGATGTACAATTCGGCACTATGAGAAGCGTTGACTCCTCAATGTTGTCGAAATACAGTTTCCTCAACCGGATACAAGAAAACAAAACGGCACTCACATGCATGCGGTAGCCATTTTGTTCAAGTCAGAAGCGTCTTTCGAGTAGGGTACAATAAACGTGTCCACAATTCCATCGCACGTGGTCAGATTTTGTAGGAGGTCTCTTTCGTTGCATGAAGTCACTGCGCCAAAAAAAAGAGGATATTAAGTATTCTTGAAAATGAAGTGAAAACTTTACTAACCGTTTTGTCTCTCGCAAGAACGCAGTGCTCGTTGTCTGGCATCAGCAGTGTATTTGGCTAACCGCTGGTCTTGCAATGCTTCCTTCGGGTTCCCGCAGAGTGCGTTCAGCACTTTACTGTAGCAGTTCATATGTGCATGAGCAAGCCTGCATGTAAAAAAAAGATATTACCTGTACAGATTGAGTTTCATTTCAATAAAGGCCTCATCACATCCGTTTAGAATCGTTTTACCGGTAGTGACGTTGCTATGTAGTTTTGGTCGCCGTAGCTCGCATCTTCGCTGAGAGTGCTCCGGCGGCAAGTGTGCCTTCAGAACTCGGCATTGTTATAATTAACGTGCGAAAATAAATTGATACTAACCAGCAGGCAACTGATGACGGACCAGTTCTCCAGGTGTTGTCCACATATGTGGCCGCTTCTTCGGAGAGTTTATCACAGTCTCGTAGTTTTCCCAAAACCACGCTGGCATCGCAGTCATACTCTGAAATGAAGCGCAAACGTTTTCATGTTTACGTGGAACATTCCTGAAAAGACTAGAAATCACTAACGAAAAGGGGGCACGCTATGGCTCACAAACTGAACTTCGACAAATGTGTGTACGAAGCATGCTGACAACTTGTCGTAGGTAACCAAAAATCGATTTCGCACTTCGGCGTTGAAATATTCTAGCGGAGCCATGCAAGGTGCATGGCATGCCTCTGCAGCTGCCATCAAAAATTAAAGAAAAACATTGTGTCTGTTTTCTGAACTTGCCGAGTCCTAAAAAGCGCCACATTCGGTTGGCACGCGGCAAGCACCGTTCAGGCTGCGTTTCGCACTCACCGAAGCAAGTCCAATTCAGTCCTCTTCCTATGAGGTCCCTGAAGTAGTACACGTCCCAATGGTGAAACATCCTTGGGTCGTTCTCGCATTTCGTCGAAAGTATGTCGTGCATGCAAGACTTGAAGGCCTTTACGTCTCTGAAAAAAAAAAAGAAGAAAGCATGCGCTACAACCACCGCTATTCAGTAACACATTAGCCACGCCTGAGATTAACACTATCCCTACCTGCAATGCTTATGCAGCGTGTCTGCACTCACAAACGACGATTCCAGCTCAAAACTTGACGGGTTGGCAAGCTGATAGCAATCCTTGAGGCTCTCCCTTACGTAAGCTTCCTCGCAGACTGGTCCTGAAGATATAGCGAAAGTAACGTGAAAACGTCGAAATGATGTCGCCACTGCTTATTCTTGGGAGATAAAGAGGACCATAGGAATTAGAACTGAGACGTGAATAAAACAGACTGCCACTTACCGCCACTGCGGTCACATATCCAAGCGTACTCGGACGCTTTGTCTAAATGCCGCTGAACTTCTAAAGAACTGAGCACCGAAGGGTCGCTATCGCAGCCGGTATCGATCCGTGCTTGTCTGATGCACCACTCAAACTTTTTAACGTAGCTGCAAAACAAGGCAACATGTATTCTCTTAAGATATTGATGAGTGTCTTCGCCACTAACCCTACCCGAAAGAAAGGGAAATGAATTTGAAGGCTAAAGTAACAGCATTACCTGCAGGCTTTCACTAGACCCGTTGAGTTGCTCATCCTTATGCTTGGCAAAACACCAATCTTAATTATACTGTCGCAGTTGTCCAGTTTCATTAAGAGTGACGCATTGTCGCAGTTGTTATCTGTGCAAAAAAAATGGTTTAGCTTTAAAATCGCAGAGAAGGCGTGCGTAGAAAATACCTTCGTACTCACCAAAACATGTCCAACGCAGTGACTGCACAACATTTGTGGAGTACAGGTTAACTAACTTTTCGGATTCCAGAGACAGTGAGTCTTTGTCAATCATTTTGACCTCTCTTTGCGCACATTTGTCGTAGTCCGCGAGTCCCCTGCGAGATGCCAGAATGCGAACGCATTGATCTTCTGCGCTGAGCATGGCAAGCTGACTGAGTAAGGACAACAGACCCCAGAAAGAGCTTCCATTGGAATGACCGAATTACCGTCGGCGACGTTTTGCAACGTGTACTGCAATACCGGCATTGACGTCACTGCAGCTAACTTGTGTAAATTAGCAATGCGGCACATTTCTCGTAACAGTTAATGCTATGAACTTTACTGGAACAAAAACGTCAACGTTACCTGCATTACTGCCGACACTCGTACTTCAACATATCATTAAAGAGTGCTTCATAGTTTGGTGTGGAGAGTGCAGCGTGCACCGGCGATTTGACGTTTCTACATGTAACTTTTGGGCTCGGCGAGGTGCTCACAATTACACCGCACGCAACGATGATGACAGATTGCCCCGAACAAGCGAAGAAGCTTAGCGTTATTTTCGTCGCTGGATCCTTGACTTTTCGTGTACAACAGGCACTTAACACCATTTCCACACACCTCTCCCAAGCGGGCCTGCAACCCACTCCGGAGAAATCTGAACTCCTACTCATAACACGCAGTAAAATATCAACGGACGATGAACCCCTCCATCTTCCTCACCCTGGTCGGACAGCGCATCCCCTCCGTCGACTCTTGCCGCGTTACCTCCAACACTCTCACCTCAGCCATTAATACGGCCATGCGTGCATGCCACTCAGTCACACTTCGCCGCTCAGTCATGCCGGCCTCCCAAAGACACACGCCAGCCGCCTTGCTAAAGCGCTGGCCCTGAACAATTTCTTAAACTGCATCCCTTACTGCCCCCTCACAGGCACACAACAAGACAAACTAATTCGGGCCCTCAATACGCTATACAAAGCAACACTAGGACTCCACTCTCAGGCTTCTACAGATACCTTGTACAGAACAGACCATTTCCGCCCCCTTCAAGCCCTCCTCAATATTAAAGCAGGGCTAAGCAACAAGGACGAAGAAAGAAGGGAACACACACACAGGCGCTGTGTGTGCGTTCCCTTCTTTCTTCGTCCTTGTTGCTTAGCGCTGCTTTAATATTATGGAGCATTTCCAACTCGCCCAATCTGCCGTTCTTCTAGAGCACCCGCACCGGGAGAGACAAATCATCCACCTGTCCAGCTCACTAGCTGGGCAGGTGGATGGCCCCGTGAGCTTGGGTGGCATTTTCAGGGCCGCCTAACGCTATCCGCGTTCACAGTGCGGGGATTCTTCAAGCGCAGGCCCGTTCCCAACGGAAGCGCATCGAAGGCAGAAGCGCGCGCCGATCGCTGGCGCGCACTTCTACGAGGCGACGGTACGATCTTGCAAACGAGCACTCGCTTCTGTTAAAGTGCTGAAATGTCGGGCTCGAAACTCCGGAGGTTTTGGATACGATAGTCCGCAAAGACACGTCTACCGTGACCATAGACACTCTACAAAGGCACTCAGCAAATTTCCGTTAATCTTGGACCAGTTTGTTTTGATGCACCAGATGATTGACCAGCCAACTAATTTGCGATCCACTTTGAATTCGGTGCATTCTGGTTAGACTGCACCCGAAATACCGCGCATAAGAGGGGTAGCGGGCTTTATTTTTTGTTGGTGGAGTAGCAGACGTGAAAATATACTCGTTCAAGCGAAAGTTGTAACAGGGGGCTTGAGCGAGGTGCCATTTACTGTGCGGGCGGCAGTATGGTGCGCAGACAAACTGCTGCGTTTCCTCTTGGGTGGTGTTCCCATTTAACAGTGGCCTGCTAGTAGTTAAGTCAACATTCATCGCGTGAACGACACCAATTGAAAGGGCACCACAGTGGCGCAATGGGAAAACAAGGAAAAGTGCCTGTGTTACTAGCTCTGTTCGGGAGGCATTGTACAACACGAACGAGACGCAGGAAATCAAGCAACTGAACATTTGCAACTCTTGTTTGTCACAACTGTATCTAAGTTAAAACTGATTTCGAAAGGGCATAATAATAATTGGTTTTTGTGGGGAAAGGAAATGGCACAGTATCTGTCTCATATATCGTTGGACACCTGAACCACGCCGTAAGGGAAGGGATAAAGGAGGGAGTGAAATAAGAATGGAAGAAAGAGGTGCCGTAGTGGAGGGCTCCGGAATAATTTCGACCACCAGGGCAGTAAAAAAAATTGGAGCGGACAGTTAAGCTGCGCCTTAAGGGTATGACGCGATAGCGTAATGAGTTAATTCCCATATATACAGAAGGTCATTGTCCACTTTACATTCATAGATCCCTGGGAGTCCTCATACCCTTCCTGTCGCACTGGTGCAGAGGTTAAGCGATGCGCCACTGCCCTGCGATGGCAGGTGCTCCCAGCGGTGGGCCTTGTGGGGCCCAGGTTGCTCTTCCTGAGCGTTCAATCATTAATTTAACTGCCACCTGTCACGGCTGGCAGTTTGCTCACTATCCGGAGGGCAGGTTGTGATGGCGCCGCAAGGTCACGTGACGTAGGTGGCCCACCTGCCTCCTAGGTTGCTCTCTGGGGACCACCTGCTAGAGCTGTGCCCGTGATTTTTCGATCACAACCCCGACGCCGCGCTTTCAGGGGAACAGGGCCTTTAACGCTGTCGCGTTAATTGCCCAGGTTGCCAAAGACAGGAAGAAAAACCGCATTCGAGCGCGGTGACCGAAGGAAGGAGACGCTAACTCACCAACAAGCCTTGCGGACGACGTCCTTGTTTTCAGAGCCCAGGAAAGGAACCACTTTTTTGGCCAGTATTACGAGGCATTTCTTCACTCCGGACAGACTGTCGGTGCCGTTTGCAGCTTGCTTTTCTGAAGTAAAAAAAAACAATAAACAACTGCGTGCAGCACTGCGATGAACAAAACGAAGGTATGGTACAAAAGGTTCACTGTCGCCTTCATTTGGTCTCCGTTTGTTTTTCAAGTGTGTCAGAGTTGCGCGTGGGCACGGTGGCAGCCTTACCGTACACTTCTATCGCCTTGCAGCTGCTGTTGACGAATCCCACCAGGTTCGCAGCTAAAGACTGCACTTCCTCGTACTGGAACAACGTCATGTGGGACCGGCACCGACCTTCCGCGATCGCACGAATGCACTCGCCGTACGAACTGAGGAGTCTGCAGGCAGAGGAACATCTCATGTAATGCACCGAACAGGACAAAAGCCAAGCGGAGGCACACGGTTAGTTGTCAACAATACGAGATAAACTTAGCTTCACAAGGAAGGTCCTAACGCTTCTTTCTCACTGAATGAATGACATCACTACACCTGAAAGCACTTTACCTTGATAGAAACCGCTACGGTCTCAAGCTCGCACCAGTTACAGTAGTCTTGCAATAGTGCAAAGCACGAAAACAGTGGAACCATCCTGTCGTTTTAGCACTAAGTACTAAAGGTAATTCCTCACTACTGAATTAATGTCTTTGACTCAGCGCGGTTACTCTGTAGCTTTGGCATTCAACTCTGAGCCCAAGGCCGCGGGATCAAATGCCATCTGCTGCGGCGAAATAGAAAAAAAAATTAACCTCCGCAATAAGAGTCTGAAGCAATAAAGCTAATTAATTAATGCCTACATATGCGGAAATGGTTACTCTCTACTTTACATTCATAGGTCCCTGTGAGTCCTCATACCACTCCTGGCGCAGTGCTGCAGCGGTTAAGCGATGAGCCACTGCCCCGACAGGTGGCTGTTTCAAGCACAGCCACCTGCTTGTGAGACGCAGGTGAGCTTGTGAGCAACCTCTCGCAACCAACGTTTCATTTAACTGCCACCTGCCACGGTGGGTAGTTTGCTCACTATCCGGTGGGCAGGTTGTAATGACGTCGCAAGGCCACGTGACCAATTTGGCCAGGCGCTACGTTTCATCTTCGTGCTCTGGCCTTTCCGGCTGCGAGGCCTTAAACGCCGGACAATTTTTCCCGACATGAGGGTAGTAACGCTGTTGAGTTAAAGAGCCCGTGCACTGTGTGTTGGCAGTGCACGTTCTATAACGTCAGGTGGTCGAAATTAATTCAGAGCTGTCAACTACGGCGTCCCTCATAGCCCATGTGAAGCTTCGGAAAGTTAAACTCCACACCACACCGCACTACTGCCCTTAACGCTCTCCGCAGTGGTGCAACTTCAGATACTCACATGCACTCATGCAGTTTCTTGCCGGTGTCCAGATAGTGCGAAGAGAATGTCAAATTTCTCAACATTGGATCACTAGAGATGGTACTGTCTACGTCGTCTCTCCGGAAAACTCCATCTTTAAACGCACCGTAACAACGGAGTACATCATCAACCAGTGCTTTCGTAGTGCAGCTTGAATCTGCCGGAGCACAAAGCAACAAAAGAAAGAATTCAGTAGTCTGGCTTACTGAAGCCGCATGCGCGGTTTACCGCGGCGCAAAAGGCCGGTATTCGTGACTTGGTTACAGCGCGCTACTACTCAACACTTCCGAGTAGTGTTGTGCAGTAGTGCGCTGTAACAAAGATGCAGAACCAACTCACCCCTGTTTTAGCAGTGCTTGCGGTATGCGTGCATGAAGTAAAGCGACAAGTATACCAGCGCATTTTAACGTGCTATTGTAGGCCCTCGTTTTAAAGTCAAGAGTTCGAGCAAAAACATTAGGTGCTTGCAGTGAGCTTCCTATAAGGTCTAGAAACGATACCCTGGAAATTATAGAAGCATCAAGCGAAGATAACTCGCGCAATTGCCCTGGCACGTTCACTTGTAGTTCGGCTTAGTTGTGATTCTACAGCAGGGCCAGCGCTGCACGAGAGCAGTATCTTTCAGCAGGCTAGTTGATTCACTCTTGCATGTGTAGTGCAAACAAGGGCTAAGCAATGATAAAGACAGAACACACCTGGCCACTGGGCCTTAGTCTGCTGCCTCTCTGTGCTGCATGTAATAATTTTGAAGCAGCAGGTGACTGCAGTAAACGCAGGTAGCTACAATTTGATTACGCGTGCCAAGTGCGCAATAGCTTCGGGAGGAAAAATGACAACCGCCACAAGACATTAATGACGGTTCACGCTGATTATAATTACGTCTACAAGAAATGCACGCAGTCGATTGGTATGTGAATACACGGAGTCAGTTCAATATAAACAGCTATCAAGCCGCCGCGGTGGCTCAGTGGTTATGGCGCTCGGCTGCTGACCCGAAAGACGCGGGTTCGATACCGGCCGCGGCGGTCGAATTTCGATGGAGGCGAAATTCTAGAGGCCCGTGTACTGTGCGATGTCATTGCACGTTGAAGAACCCCAGGTGGTTGAAATTTCCGGAGCCCTTCACTACGGCGTCCCTCATAGCCTGAGTCGCTTTGGGACGTTAAACACACATGAAACCATAAACAGCCATCGATCACGATTGCAGCGCTGAGGAGTAAGATAATGTACCGAGCAAGTTTGTGCCCTGCAATTGCTTTGTAAGAACGCTGCATCATCACACAGCTCGCGGTATGTAGCCGCAGCAACTCAAATGCCACGAAGAATGCCTGCAGACCCTGCAGCGCGCACTGAAACAAGAGTAAACTATTCTCTCATCGAAAGAAACGCATGAATAAAAAGCCACGCACCTGAGAATACCCTGACAGGAAAGAAACAAGCAAAGACGAGCAGAACCAACGATACGGCTTGTAACAGGATGCTCAAGTAGGCTCGCCACCTTGACTCGCCCGCCAACCTGCCGGAGGAGAAAGCACGAACGCGCTCACATGCTTAGAGCGGTGTCCTTTCGCAGTGCTCGACGTCAGGTGTACTTACATTGTCTCATCTAGGGTTGACTTCGCCTCTCCTGGTAGCCCTCAGCATACGGCGGCCGTCAGCAGCTGGCTTAAGGCGACGTGGTTCTAGAAGCCACGCGCTATGCTTCCGGAATGCGTTTCTTCCTCTTCTACGCACGCCGCCGCCTAGCTGCGGCCAAAATCGCTTTCCCTGTGTTCTGCGTAACAGCGTACGGCATAAAACGGCGGCAAAAGAAAATAAAAATGAGGCTATAACTGAATCATTTGGAATACAAAAACGGCTCACACACAGAGAGAACACGGTAAAAAATTTCGAACAAAAACTCTGCAAAAAGGCGCGCCTTGCTTCGCTTCGTCCTCTTCGTCAAAGACCACGTGCCATGAACCGCACGCTCAGAAAAACGGAAACTTTTGTTGTGGAACATGCCAAAAGAAATCTTGACCGGGTACGGTTCGCGCAAGACTGGTCGTGCTTCGTAGCCGCAACGTGTTGCATGTAACTTGATTTAGTTTGCTTTATGGGGTTTAACGTCCCAAAGCGACTCAGGCTATGAGGGACGCCGGAGTGAAGGGCTCCGGGAATTTCGACCACCTGGGGTTCTTTAACGTGCACTGACATCGCACAGCACATGGGCCTCTAGCATTTCGCCTCCATCGAAATGCGACAGCCGCGGCCGGGATCGAACTCGCGTCTTTCGGGTCAGCAGCAGAGCACTATAACCACTGAGTCGCCGCAGCGGCTGCAGGTAAGTTGGCGCGAAGGATATGTCACTCTCTCTGAAAGAGTGTACCACTGACTTTCTTCCGACTTTTTATAGGGTATTCGCTTCAAAGGTGGAACATATATTTTTTTTGGCGATTGCCAATAGCTATGAATTTGCCTCGCCAGACGGGATTCCGGCGAACCTTGGATTTGAATAATTTTGCACGGGCACGCAGAGTGCGACAAAAAAAAACAGTAGTCTTTGCTGCAGGCCACGCACTTCCGTGGCTTACGAGTTCGATGTGCGGCAGGCCAACGGTGATATCAGTGGGTGCTTACAATTCCAGAGGAGGAGTCCAGGCGGTGCGAATGCCGGAGGTTTGTGAGGCGAGGCCCTCCTCCAAAGCGTCAACACTCACTTGAGGCCACACATACTAGTAATAGAAAGAAACATTTTGACCAAAGATCCGCAGCCAGTCCGAGGCAGGAATTTATGCTCCGAGAGGCCCGGTTTCTGAAGCTAGGCGCACAAAGGCGCGCACTTTGGGTGCTGGTGGAGGTTAAAATACCCTGTCTCCCCCCAACAAAACACCCCTAACACATCTTTCTGCCTTCTGCCTGTATCCTACTCTTGGGCCGAACATCTGACTGTATATACTATCTTTCAAAGAAGCACGTAATCACTGGCCCCATGATTTCAGTACAAGAACGACGGCCTAGGCTACAATAAAGCTCAAGGTCACGACAGTACTAATACGTTTGCCATTTGTGTTTGTATCAAGGATGTGAACAGCGGTTGTGCAGGGTCCAGAGATAGCGGCAGGCATCATTTCAAAAGCAAGGAAAGCCTACACATGCCGATTTCTTTGTTTACGGTACGATTAGCCGGATCGCTATGAGGAAACTCCTGGGGGATATCAGCACTGATTCGTTACGATACAGGGCGTTTCACTTGCAGACGACCCGAGTTTCGTTTACTCCGCGCTCGATAAGCGCATGAACTCGTGACAATTGCGTGAGTACCAACATGAACCGAGACACCTTGCAATGAAACTGCGCTTTGGCATTCCCCACTAGTAGAACGCGATGCCGCTAAAGCTACAGCAATTCCGCAGCATTTTCGAGGCTCTGCTCTGAACACGAATAGAAGTTTCTGATATTGCGTTTTGTCTAATTCTTCATGTGTGCTCATCGGCACTATCAAATAAGAAGTGCTCAATATGATTCAAATTTATAATTGTACTCCAGCAGGAGGTACGTGGAGGCTTTCAAAGATTAGCAGTCGATCAACCACGCAGTGGCTGCGACAAAGCAAACACGCAAAAAAACGAAGCCGAAGTGAAGGAAGACGAAGTTACGCGCGAAAAAAAAATTTCAACTGCCAAAAAGCTGCAGTTGGCATCTTTTCGCAGGATTTGGCATGGAGCTATTCTGTCCGCATCCCAGATTATATTCCTATATTCTTTGCGGAATTTTTTACTCTTGGAATGGCCCTTCACAAAATTCCATGCTATGTGTCTCATGTTATTATTCTCGCTGATTGTTTGTCGGTGTTAGTCTCCCTTGACACTTCACAAGAAGATTTTTTGCGCCGCATCCTGCGATTTATTGTCCCAAGCACTTTGAAGGTGGTCCGTATTGTCTGGGTCCCTGGCCATGCTGGTATTCATTCAAATGAGGTGGCTGATTACTTAGCAAGGTCGGCTCTTGACGGGTCAGTGACACATCCCGTCCCGAATTTCAGCCTGCTGGCGATTTCCAGGTTTCAGCGGTTCCTACATATATCAGCCAGGTTACGAGATCCCTTACTAAATACCACTGACTATCAGCACTTAGCATATAATTGGAATGTCCGTTCGTGTAAATCCAGACTGTGTGAGGTAACAATGACGCGGTTGCGGTGCAGGATTCCAAGTTTGAATTTATATCTATGCAGGTGTGCGTTGACACCGACGAACCTATGTGACGCATTTGGGAAAGTTTAATCTTTAGACCATTTTCTCCTCTACTGCCCAAGGTTCGCACTTCAGAGAAATATTTACCTGGAGGTCCCTCTCTCCAGGTTAGGGCTCCCTTTATCTTTGCCAGTATTATTCTCGTTTGGTGCGAACGCCAAGGGATTTGCATTGAGTTCTATTTGTGGGTTTCTCCACGATTACATAATTGCAACTGGTAGGTTGATGTGCTAATTTTTTTAAAGTTCTACGAGCTCTTCTCTTTTCACCAAAATGCTGTCTGTCAATATTGTTCTGTTGTTTTTATTCACTGATTTTTCAAAATTCACGATTGGTGCTACACTTTTGTCGTCATCTTCCATGGAAACTTCTTTGTTTATTCTACTACACCTTGGCCAATCCCCCCTCGTGGGTATGTGCCATTAACCTGTGGTGAAGAAGAAGATGATGATGCGCGCGGCCCGAGACGCTTTGCTGGCAGTTCGCGTGTCGAGGACGAAGAGGAAGCCGCAGTGGTCGCGCGGCTCGATCTGGTGCGCACGCTCTTGGAACGCTCGAGGCCACCGGTCGACCGCTGGTTCCGCTCGATCCGCCAGGCCACGACTTCTGGAGACTCCTGCGTGCGGGTGAGGTGAGTACCCGTCTCCCTCGCCGAGGTGTGCGGAGAGATTGTTTTGTAGGCCCATCGGCTCGTTAGTCTTGGAGCCTGCTCGCTCGCTGGACGCTCGCTGCGCTCTTCCTGCTCCCTGAACAGACTAAGATCGCCAGCGGGTGCCTGTATTAACCGTGGTTCTTTACCTTCCTGTTCGTGGTTCTCGGCGCAGTACCTGGCTTCGGTACGCAGTACAGAGTGAGCGTGGAGAACTGAATTTACGACTCCGTTTATACCGCTGCTTTCCTGTAGGCCTAAGCCGAAGGGTCCGTAACCTGTGGATTTCTCCTTGTGCGCTCAGGCTGCAGCATCTGCGGTGCGTGTCATCACCGGGACCAGGCCGTTGGTTCGAAGTGAACGAGCCCGGCAGCGCCAGCCATGCGGCCCCTCTACGCTCTCCTGCTAGCCATAGCGGTCGCCGCGAGCAACGCTACCCGCTCCCTTTTCGAAGAAGTCAAGCGGCTCGACGCACTTGGAGTCGACGACAAGACCAAGACGGCGGCCGAAGGAGTTTCACTTCGTGAGTTACGTTCAAGTAACGATAAGCTAAAGCTTGTCGCCGTCGTACTAGAACCGTCACGGACGCAAGAAACGGGCACCCATGATGGTGCAAGTTCGGCGGCACGGCCGCGCGCGTTTTATGTGGGGTTTTCGCGTGCCAGAAACGCTCTTAGCGGGTTAGGCGTAACGAAAGGGAAAGAGCGCCCCAGCGATTCACAGCCCTTGCACGGGCAAGGCAGCTTGAATACATCTCTGTGGCAGTTCGGACAAAGTACACTGGGTCGCTGTCGGTCGCCCCACCTAAACATCACGTTTTCGGCATCCATAGGGTTTCACTCAGTCTTGAAAGCGTGGTGCTTGTTTCATTAACGGCGCCGAATGCGAACAGATGACGCCACGCGCAAGTTGGTAGCGTCACACTGTCCTGTATGTTTTAGAGGCCCTTAATCTATTTTGAATTTGAATTTGAAGCAGAAGAAAATAGGCGCTAATTTGTTTTCGTTGAGTGATAGCCAGGCACCACACTGCGAACATTTTTTGCTCATATAGGGGTCACATTGCGCGTTAGGCCACAAACGTAAAAAGTCTGCGCTGCGTGCGTTCTGGATACACCCTATTGTGGCATTTCATCAGGATTGAGTAGCCTTACGACGCTAGTAATACGCGCGAAAATACGCAGTGCCCACCAGCTGCGTCATCGACGATTGCACAATATACTTGGTACGTTAGTCTGTTTAATAGCTGCATGCTCATAAAGCGTCCCTAGCCTGCCAGGCGTGTTTCTACTTGCGCGAGAGCCATGGAAAACTTGGATAGCTTAGTGGAAATGAAAGCACACAGAAAAATTCTGGTGAAAACGTCCAAAAATTTACCGCTATGAGCAATACTTTAAGCTCCCAATGAAGTTCGCCGGCAAATCAGGGGCCAAATGCTCAGAGCATCTTGCACGTAACAACAGTGTGTGCTGACTGGCATCTTAACATGACTGGCCCGCGCTGTTGTATGTTAAAACGTTGAGGCTTATAGCCTTAGGACATTGCAGAAGTCAAGGTGCGTATAGTATAGGAGAGCAGCAGTTAAGCAGTACGTAGTAATAGTTAACTGCTTGTTTTCTTCGCATTTATTTTTTTCTTTACTTCAGCAGGAAGTGAACACACAGATAAGCCGGGCGCGAATGACTGCGACAAGAACAAATTCCGGGAAGGCATCAATAACTGCGAGAACGGGCTGAAGCCTTTGGAAAAGTATTTGTCTGAGAAGAAAAACGACGATTCCTGCAAGTAAGCACACTTTTTCCAACCATCAGTGTAGACGTGCTGCACATTTTAAGGCAGCGCTGTAACCCCCAATGTTTATCCCTCACTTGTGTTTGTACAGGTCAGAGGTTCCACAGGATGTATGTAGTGTCATCATTAATGGAGAAAGGAATGTAGAAGCGATTAGGGCCAGTGACAGCAAGCGGAGAGGGCTCATGCTGGCAGAATTCAGAATTTCTCAAAAATACACCGTGCGCTGAGACGATTTGTGCTCACAAGTGAGCGAAGTATTCCGCAAGCAAGCTTGGCCGTCAGCTTGCTACACTTACAGCTTCGTGCACGTTGGAAGAAACGTGCGCGATCATGCTTATCTAATTCAGAGCAGCTGCATACGCTGACCTCAGCGTAAGAGACAGGCGATGACCGCACAACACGCTCTGTATACTTGCAGTTAGTGCTTGTGTTCTGTGGCCAGCGTCTGTCTGTTGCTCTGTTTTTAGTCTGGGTATGTTGAATCAACTGGCCCAACTCAGTACACTGGTACGTCAGAAGTATTCGATGTTCATTTCGGTTAAGCTGAGACTGCTGTTCATCCATATACAGTCTATCACTGAGCCTATATTGCCTGAATACCTGTTCAAACAGAAAAATGGTGCTGTGCATTTTTCAGGCTACTGAAGATCTACTTGTCCTGCATTGAGGACTTCCAACTGTTCCTGTCCTGCGAGAACGATCCGGCCTCGCAAAGGGAGATGGCTAAGGCAACTAGTATCATCGTCAAAAATCGACTCAACTGCACTGAACGTATGTCAGCAGTTTTTAAGCAGCAACAACGCATGCTAAACTATCTTCTTTTCCTCCCTCAGTGTCCTTTTTGACGGCAAACCTGACATCCCAGCCTCCTACCCAGAATGCAGCAGCTATTATCAGCAAGAGCACGTCGCCGCCGACAGTAACGTCAGCTGTGACTAAAGGTATGTGCTTCCTCGTTGCGAAAGAGTCGAGGGCTATTTTTAGAGCGGTCAGTGGCGAATTATAGCTGTCAGCAGTGTAGGTCATATGCAAGCTATAACGGCTGTACGGGCGCTCTCGTAACTCCGCGCAGTCCCCTTGGTGAGCAAGAAGTGCAGCGAACGAAAACTGATGCGTCGCATGGTTGATTGCCTCAAGTCTATGAAGGGCAACTTGGAGCCCTTGCTGGACAACAAAAAAGCCAACCAGAAGCTCATTTGCTCGTAAGCGATTCATTATTCACTCGAAAGTTTGTTTAAGCGAATGGAAGAAAGCTAAGAATGGAATCTTTATATTTCAAAGGCAAACCGAGAACTTCAAGTCGTGCGTGAACATTGCTCTCGCCCACACGGACTGCAACTCGGACGAGGAGGTACTGGACCAGACGACGCATTTCATCGTCCATGTACTCTACGAGCACCGCTGGGCTTGCAAAAACATTCAGAGTGAGATGATCTCGCGTGACCGCTACGCCTGCCTCCCCCAGGAGGAAGCAGCTGTTCATCCTCCCCGCTTTCATTTCCTTCCAGCGAGCGAGAAGAAGTGCGAAGAGCGTTCGTTGGTGCTCAAGCTCAACCAGTGCGTCCGCCTGCTGAACAGGACCGTCGAACCCATCCTAGAGGATAAGGATAACAACAAGCTGAACATATGCAGGTGAGTGACAGTCGCGACTCCTTGGCGGGCACTGCCTCACCTTCCAGCTCTTTGCCCAGGGCAAGCGACACATTCCTGCTTTGCGTCAACGAGGCGGTTTCTGAGACGGCATGCCGCGAGGACTCGGAAGTCATGTTCCACGTCTCTCATTTCGCGGACAAGGTTCTGCGCCACCACAAATGGTCCTGCGAGCAGGGAGCGGCTTCATCGAACCAGCCTAGGATGGAAAGTAAGTTTCTAAGGTTGTGCAGTGATCTGCGCTTCAGGTCCCACACCGTGGGTGCCTAATATGCCCTGAACCTTGTCTTGCCAGATCTTCATCAAAACATGGATGCCATTGGGTCAGGAAACTTAACTGGTAAGGCAAATAAAACCAATTTAGAGCGTTTGCGTTTTCCCGGAAACGTGTCGAGCAGTCTCCTTTGAACTGCAGCAATCCGGTCATTTGGCGGAGGCATACCAATGGTACTGACGCCCCCAGAAAGGTGCAATTTCGAAGCCGTCCGAACGTCCGTGGATACCTGCCAGCAATCTGCGTACGACCAGATCAAAAAGAAGGGCATCTCTCAGCCGAAGCACCTTTGCGTGTAAGTTTCCTGCAAGCGTTTATTCACATCTTCCTTGTCTCTTCGCTCGCACTTATGCGTGGAGGAGGATCGCGCGAATAGAAAATACTGAAAGCAAGCAGAGTTGGAAGAAATCGTAAACATTAAAGGCGCAGAGTAAAAAGAGGGCTACGCAAGCGCATATATCGCAATTTTTCTAAGATTTTTACTATGTTGAATTCCTGATCAGTTTACTGCAGCCTTAGAATCATTGCCAGCACACAATAACATATCGGGCAATACTGCACTGTGCTGTACCTCTGCATTCACGTTAGTATCTAAGCTAAGCAATGTAGGCAATCAAACTACGTGTGGCCAGCGAGACATTTGCCCTCAACAATAAGCATGTCATTGTGTTCGTTCAGCAAGCCCTAGCGGCGTGTACGCAACGATCAGTCTTTCACTTGGACAACTGCTATTAATGTTGCTGCCGCTCGTCCAGGGAGCTGCGAATCTTTAAGGACTGTTCCATCGAAGCAACGAGGAAAAACGGATGTGCCACTGACAAGAACGCCGAGACGTACGTGTACGACCGTGTGAAGGACTCCTTCTACAAGTACCTGACCGACTGCCGCCCGCTGTGGTCTGCTGCTACACCGCTGTCTGCTGCGGCCAGCTTCTGGGCGCTCGCCCTCGCCGGACTGATGGTGTTCGCGCAGGGGCGCCACTGAACTCTCCGCGTCCGGACAGGACGGTGCGCGGGACAGCGCCTCAAATTCCCCGCACACACTTGAAGGGAATAAAGGCAACACGCAGGAACATGGGCATGAGCCGGCCTTATTGTTTTAGTGCCACTACTTCAGCGCCACGCGTAGACTGGCTCGGTCAAGCTTGATATTTTTTTTTAATGTGAGCCGTACTAAACCGTGGTCATGCATAGACGCGATTTTTTGTAGAACCGTGCGTCAGTGTCGTGACCAGCTTGCCAGATATGTTTACAAAGGACATGCATTCGTCTGCTGGTAATGAGCAAAAACCAATGCCGGAACCATCACTCATTTCCCTCTAATATTTTTGCCCTTTAGGCGACATACTATCTTGCATTGCTTCGTTGCTCGTGCTTCGGAACAGCCTGCGTCCCTTATGTCACCTAAAGGACATCAAACGGCGGCCCTATCCAGCTAGTCTTTGCAGCATGCAATCAGTTATTCCAGCACTTGAAGCCGTGCCGAGCGCAATGCGCGCTTTTTGTCGCGTAAATTCCGCCGCACAGCTATTTTGAAGTGATCGTATGAGAATGGCAATAGCAGTCAACGTGATGGTCACCGACGGTGCAAAAGTAGCACTGGGGCTGCGGCTAAGCACGGCGGGCCCTGTTTCTCTGGGGTACAGGCTAATGCAGGAGTGCTAGGTGCTTAGGAAGCAGCGTGCGGTAGCTTCCACAACCCAGCACGACAATTTGAGGCGCAGCACGAAATCTTCGAGAAAATTAAAGGAAACGACACCTCGCTGCAACCAGGTCCCCAACTTTAAATTCCATGTTCCCACTTGTGGCAGACCGTTGGAAAAAAACTCGCTGGCTGACCAAGCCTTCCCTCCTGTTTCTCCTCCCACTGCCAATGAGCGCTCATCCAACTGGCGCGCTCGTCGGCCGAGGCCACTGGGGTCCTGGACTGAGGACTCCAACCACCATCTCAGTCAACACCCTTTATTTTTTTGGTCATTAAAAGTTTTTTCTCTTCATCTCCCCCCATACTGTCGCAGTCTGGGCATATATTTTTCTTCGCCTCCGCGGCAGAAAAGACAGCCAGCCGCTCCCAACGTTCAAAAGAAGTGTGAAAATGCGCCAGAAAATCTGAAAAGAAAAATAGATCAAACGACAACTGATAATGCTTTTTTTTCTGACTACCGAGGCCAGAATTCACACTCTTGTCGTTCACATTCTTGTCCCATTATTTCCAAACCAAACAACGTTTTTATGCATACACGCTAAAAGCCTAAAACCTGGCCGGGTGAAGCCTTCCTCATGGATATTTCAAAATGGAAAGAAAGACGAAGAACGAGGGCGCTCGAGCTTGACGTTACTCGGGAAGAAAAAGAAGTCACACATGTGAGTACTTTCTGCGCACCGATGTATATCATCGCAGTTTTAGCACTGTATTTAACGCAGCGAAACGTCAAAGACCTCCAAAAGACCGGTATGCGAAAAAACATTGAGGCTGTTAGATTCATATCAGCGCAGGCCCTTCTTGTCCCCTGCGCAACCTTGCCTACAGCTAACCAGCGTTAGTGCAACTAAATTTTCTTTTTTTTACACGTTTTTGAAAACGTCGTTTGTAACGACGTTGCGCTTGTGGAAAATATGGTTCCATTAAGGAAAATGTGACCCTTGCCAGATTACATAGCACAGTGCAATACGAAAGGAGAACGTGAAGACCTGAATCAAGTGGCAAGGCGTCCTATTTGCCATTGGTCGCGCATCGTACACGCTGTTAAAAGCAGTTGTCGGGATAATAAAGTCGCTCTATGCAATCAGACAGAGTCCAAAGCGAAAATTCATTCACTGTTAGTTTTTTTAAGTGGTTCACTTGTAGAGAGTCTTTCAAATGCTGTTCTTTAAACAGCTGAGATGCTTCCATCCATTCTCAAAAACACGAGACATTTAAAACGGATGTGCAAGAGCGGCACCCTCTGGCTAGTCGTTGCATCATGCCATGGTGAAGGAACACACTGCAGAGACACAAGGCTGATCGGGGCAAGTCTAAGCAGCGTTTGTTCGGAGCTCGGAATGTACAGTTCGGCAGGCGTCAAGTCAGAGACGCTCGTACCACAGAGAGGGACACACGTGGCACAGCAATCAGTTATCGTTTGTTGCCTGTTTGAATAAACTATACTTGATCATATTTTCTGAAAGAGGCGCCAAGTGCTACTAGATTGTCGTGTACAGAAGAATTACAGGACGCAAGACATTATCACTCTGGAGATCGAACTTTCAGCAGACCTTTGAATGCACGCCTTCATCCGGTCGTTCCCCATTTTATGTGACAGCCCGACGTATTCAGCCTTACATTCAGCCGAGGCCGCAGGAGCGCGAGAATTACGTAGGGATGTGCGATTATTCGAAATTTAGGAATACCGAATCGAATAACCTCCAACTCTATTCACTGAACGAACCAAATAGTGCTTCTGCAAAATTATTCAAAACGATTCGAAAACGTTCTCAAGTTTTCGAATAGTGGCACGGAGCTGGAATAGGCACACCGTAGTTTTCTCCAACGACTGTGTCAAAAAGAGTGCCCACCCCGACCTCTCATAACATGCCGTCGCGATCAATCTGTGCGGGAAGGATGCGGTCAGCGCCGGGACGCGGTCCACTGGCGTGCCAGCGTTCATAATGCTCATATATATGGCCTTCAATGTTAGGCGACGTGGCAGGGTTCAGCTAGATTTAGCAAACCCTACCTTTATGCCCAACCTTGTATGTTATAGAACACAACCCCCCCCCCATGAAATGGGTAGCTAACTGAAGGCTACCTGTTCCGATTCATAAAACTGGGCCTCGTGAGTCAGTCACTAATTACCGTCCCAAATGCTTAATAAACAATGCCAGTAAAATTTTCAAGGACACTGAGATGTGACGTTGGTTTTTCTCGCTGTCGTGAGTAGTAGCAAAAGGCGATTTTCCTGTGTTTATGACATGGTGGCCATAGCGTTAACGTGCTCACTTCGCGTTGCGTGTTCCCTAACGGAGATCAGTGTTGCGTCTTTCGACACCTGCAGGTTTAACTACAACAGTTACAGCGCCGCCGCTAGCGCTTCACTGTTTTGCGTGACTATTCGTTTTGTACGAACATTCGTACAAATAGCGACTAATCAAGAAAATACCGCAGCGGTGGCCTAGTGGTTTGAGCATCCGCCTCGCGTGCGGGAGGTGCGGGGTTCGATCCCCAGTGCCACCGGGTACCCACCGGTGATACAATGGGTACAAGCTTTCCCCTGCCTGGTTCTCGGCTTATTTTGAGTTAAATTCTTTTGAAATGGGTCTTTGACCCCACCTTGAGCAGAAGAAAAATACCATGTGCCATGGCGCTCTTTCGCCCTAGATGCCTTTGCTCCATAAAAAATCATAATCATCATAATCAAGCAAATATTCGATTCGTATTCGATGCGGTTCTTTCACTATTCTATTCGTATTCGATTTAGTTTTTAACCACACTATTTGTGTTGTGCTGTGTTGGGTTTTATGGCACATAGGCAACTAAGGCCACCATGCGCCAAGCTCGAGGTACCACACTATTTGTATTCGACTAGCAAAGCTGACCATTAATATTCGATTAGATTTCGAAAAAGCACTATTCCCGCACCCCTAGAATTACGCGATTAATGTGAAAGCAAAACAACACAGTCGGGACTGCAGCAGAGCACGCAAGTGCAATATGTTTCTATCTTTCGTTGCAGTAGCGGCAAGGGCCGGCATCGCGACGTCATGCGATGGCGATGCGCGCTGCTTTCTGTGGCCTGGCTCCAAGGCGTGGCGTGCATGAAGCTCTGGCGCGGCGTCGCTGACAAGGGCCCGGCGCCCACGGGGCCTCCCATGCATGCCGCCAACGAAGACGACGAGTACTACCTCGAGGACACGGGCGAAAAAGAGTACTACTACTACGACCAGGACGAATACTACGAGTACTTCCAGGGTGAGGCACAGGGGCCAGATTCATGAGGCGGTTCGTGATTGGTCAGTGCACAGGCGCCCGTCATGAAACGCTCTTACCTGCTGCCGGCTTTCACGTGCGCAACGCGTGATTCTGTCACGCCAGCTTAAGCTTCTACAAGGCTGCAGAAAAGTCTTCTTGAAGGAACAGTACAAAACACTGCCGATTTGATTCCGCGCACAGTACAGTTTCGTGACTTCAAAACGAACGGGAAAGCTGCATCGCACACGCCGGAAAGATTCGAAATAAGCATTATAGTGTCACGAGAATTAATCAGTGCCGGTGTTTTGTGGGAAACGGCAAGTGAAAAACTGATGCGGACTCGAAGCACCACATTCTGAGCAGCCACGCCAAGAAAGACGATGTCGTCCTTCTGTCAGGCTTTATCCAACGCTTGATAAAGGAGATGCATATCTGGTTTAACTTAACGGGGAACGACACGGTTAGGCTGTTCTGTCAAGGTTCGCATAACTGACGGTCCCTGTCATTGCTGGACCTCAGCGCTCTGGTGCACTGGTTCGGCACTATAGTCGAAGAATTTTCCACTTCCGACTCAAAGAAAGGGCAGGTTTTAAATTCTAATACCTTCTGCTTCAGCCGTTAAAGAAAAAGACGCAGTCCTGGTTCGTGAAATTAGAGTTTTGTAGAATTCATCCTGTTTCGCGCAGTGCGCGCAGTTCTCTGGTTTACTTCCGCTGCACCTTTAAGCGGTCACTCCAAAAATAAGGTTAAAAAATGCAGGTTTGAGAAGTGAAATGCATGGAGAATCAAGATCTAGGCGAGCAGAGCCACAAAAAGTGTGCTGTGCACTTATTATTTATATAGTTGTGAATGCAAAAGTGTTTCTATTGTTTATACACAGCGGCTGGCTTTCACTTAACATTAGGGGACTACTCTTATAAGAGCGCTAAAGTATCCAAAAGCGATATCGAGTGCTTCGTGATCGCAACATCATAGTGGCACAGGCTGCTGGGCTTCGGTATGAGAGCTCCTGTGAACTGCGTGGTTCAACGACACGAAGCGACAAATGGGCTAGACGCTGTAGCAGAGGGCTCCGGATTAATTTAGACCACCTGCGGTTCTTTAGCGCTCGCTGACATGGCACACCACGCGGGCGCTTTTTTTGTATTTCACCTTCATCGAAATACAGCCACCACGGCCGGGATCGAACCCGCTATACCTTGGTATCAGCAGCCAAACGCAAAAGCCACTAAGCCACCACAGCAGGTTTATCAGAGTGTTACAGGTGCGATTGGGAGTTCAAGATACCATTTGCTCCTTCATATTGATCACGACCGTTTCGGAATAATCTTGCCTTGTGACACAGTAAACGAACCCCGCGCCAGCGGCGATAAGAAATAAAATAGAAACCAAACACAACAAAGCTTCGCGAATATATACGCCGGCAAATATACACCGCCTTTTTTTATTGCTATTCGTAAGTAATCCGCGGAGCGGACCACCAGTACGGCGTCTCTTACAATCTATGTGCAGCCCCGACACGTTAAACCTTTCATACCGTATACCATACCAAAAATGTGCACTGGAGGACCGCAGTCGCCGCCAAGATTGAGAACGTCCTGAAAAGACTCTGCTTTATGGAAGCCTCAAGAGTTGCTAACTCCGAGTGCCCCTTTATTTTAAGCTGGCTTCAGTTCTTTTATTAGGCGCCGCAGTGCTCTTTTGCTTCATTTTATTGCTGAGGAGCGTCTATCTCCGCCACGCTATATATATCTGCAATGGCCTATTTAGTGGCCCCCCCTTCCTGAACCTTTTTGTCATTTCCCCGTATACGAGCTTTGAATAAATGCTGTCTTCATAAGACACCACAACAGAGAGAGGCGGGGATGATTTTGCAGTGCCGTCTACAAGTATTTGAGAGATACGGGTGGTGGGTCCAACATTTTTTTGGCACTATTTCTTCTCCTTTATCGTCGCTTAAGACGTACTGTTGGGCTAGTTGATCCAACATCGTAATTCGAAAGGGAGCCAAAAGGTAAACTGCACACGTCCATTTTTTTTTCTTCTCGTAGACGAAGTGTCGCACACATGGAATTTTCACGCGTTTTAAGGTAAAGTCATAGAAAAACTCAAATGCCGCCCACTCATATAAACAGACGCCTCAAAAAGAGCCGCTGTGCACAGCGGTTCCTCCCTTCGAGGAAGTTGCTCGAACACAACACCACGAAACACAAGCGCTGAGATCACTGTTGAAGGGAAGACACGCCTGTTTACACGCGCTACTAAACGACGACTGAAATTCGCCAGGTCGTCACTTGAAAGCTCATGGCTGCTATCGCGAAAGGAATTGTGAATATGCAGCCAAAATATGCATGCTCGCTTTGTCTTGTAGCATTTCCATCGTTGGTCTCTCTAAAAGTGCGCAGCGTTGTCCATGCTAAAGCGTAAGCTTTAGAACCGATCGGGAGCCCTAAGTTACAAAGCTTTTCGTAACGATAATTTGCAATTCGCCGCCACCAAGATTAGGATTATTAGCCAAGGTGTTGGCCAATTAATCGCCGTTCTTAGCTCGGCGTACTCTGCCTGCCAACTCTTGCATTGGCGACGCGGCGCAGTTTTAGTGAAAATACATAGTGTAGAGTGGTGTACAAACAATCTCTTTCCAATCGCACCAAGGTTAATTTTTTTACAAATTAAGAAAACGTTTACACGAAATTAGGCACTGCATGGCGTCGGCTCTCGATTCATTTGCGCCTTTCATAAGACAGTCATAGATTATCATGAGTTTCTTAAAGCTCAGTTGATTATGCGAAAACTGCAATGGAACGATCCTGAATTTCAGCAACGGTGATTTTACTAGCAATGCAGTGAATTGAGTAATCTGAACAGGAACGTCCAAAAGTTCGGTCCTTTTTTTCACACCGCATGAGTGCAAAGACGTTTTTTACTTGAAATTTTAATCGCAAACGTAATTACACTGGAGCAATCGCGAAATTTTTTTTGTACGCAGTCTTTGAGCGAGCCAAGTATTGAGAAAGCGTGGGAAGAAACAGAACGTTTGCTTTCCCATGAATTTCGTAGGCCAGCCAGTTTTTGGATAAAATGCATTTGCCGTCTGGTATATCTTTATACCGTCAGACGCATCCAAAATAAATAAATAAAACGTCGCTCTAAGTGTCACGTAGTATATAGCATTAGAGAGCAAGAAGATCCCTAATAACAAGACTACCGAAGAGCATTCAAATGTGGATACCCCTTCTTTCACGCTTCGTTACAGGTACTAACGGCTACTTGAAGGGAATTAAAAGTATTAAAGGTGTTCAGGGTTAAAACCATGTGGTACAGTCCAATCTGACACCAAAAGGCGTCGATAGTATGGGAGCAAACCTGTGAATAGAACTCGGGGCGCTCTTAGTAACAGTGTCAGTTGATAAGTATAGCGAGCCCGTGATGCTATCTTTTTCTCTTCTTGTTTCACTTTCAGACAGGAAGCCAATTGCAGGTTTTCGAAACCGCAGACTGGAAAGGTCTCTAAAAAAACTGCGACGCACGATTCAAGCAGGTCAGTAGACGCCATAGCACAAAAGGTCTGCAAACAGCATTACGTCACAACTGTGCCTAACGAAACCAACCTTCAAACTGAACAGTTCGTATCGTTATTTTCGTTCAACTTGTTCTTTGCAGCGGCCGTACAAGGATGCAACGAAACGCAACTTATCAACGTGAGAAATATGTGTGAGAGAAAAATGACCTTGGCCAAGAAGCTCCGCCGCAGAAGACCCCGCAACAAGAAAGTCCGGTCAGTTCAGTGGCGAAAAGTTTGCAGGTAATTACTTGCACGCGTTCACCAGAATATCTTGCCTTTCCTTTTGTGCCAGGAGCAGAGGGGATCGAGTGGATCGTTGGTCGACGATGCCCTGCACCACTGCAATCAATTATGCAAATAACAAACAAAAATATTTTACATTTGTTGATCAGAATGTACACAGAAAGCCTAGGCGAAAGCATACGAAGACTTCCTTCGAATATTTATTTCCATGATAAACGGACGGGTCAACGACCCCTGTCTTTTATTGAAGCAATCATGCTTATTGTGTAGCCCTCTGGTTCAGAGAGTTTTACCTTGTTTAAGCAGCTGCGGCAATAATTTACAGTGAACAAGTAAACATAAATATGGCGGCAAGGAGACAATGCCCTGCCCTTTAGTTACGAGAGCTTGAGTACCTAAAATGACGAAGAGTCGAGGCCGAAAATCTTAGCCGGCGTGCGCGATGTCGGAATGGGCATCTTCGGCGTTCTGTCGCTAACAGAAAAATCGCCAACTCGTTCGTAAGGTGCGGCTTGCTAAAATTCGATCGCAGAGGTACCGCGTTGTCGGTGTATGCTGTATGTGTGTATGTGTGCAGTAGATGACGTTAAAGCATCTCGCAATTCCTCCTTCAGGCCTCTTTCGAGCCACCGCTTTTCTCAGAAATCGCATTCGGCAGCAAAGTGTCAAGGTTGCCAACTTCAGATTTCTCTTTCCTTTTATTCCAACGGCGCAAAAGGGGCGCTGCAGTGACATTTGATAGTAACAATGACGTGTGAGAGGCGAATGTTGCAGTGGCGATTTGTTGGCAGCGCTCTGAGCCCATTTGAATCCGGAGTCGGCGTTCAGAATGAAGCTTGAGAGCGTTTCATCCCAACTTTTGGTTGGTAACAACTTTATTTAAAAGCCCTGCAGAGCTTTCGTCGACGGGGCCTTAGGTCTCCCACGTGGGGACGTCGAAATGTTGCCTCGCCGTCGCTTCGCGGGCCTGCTGGACGGCTCAGAGTTGGTCACCGAGGCTGGGGCTGCGCAAGGCAGCGGCCCACCGCGGCGGGAGGGTTCCGGAGTTAGCACCGTCAGTGTTTTTGCTACAGTCCCAGAGCATGTGGGGTAAAGTTCCAATAGCAGTGTGTCAGACCTTGCATATATTCGTCGGGTATGTTCCGGGGAATAGCCTGTGGTATTGTGCCAGGTTGGGGTACGTGAGCGTCTGCAGTTGTCTGAGGGCCACCGCGTGCGCCCTGTCCAGCTTGTCGTTGGGCGGAGGGAAGGTTCTGCAAGTTAATTTAAACCGGTGTTTGATGGACAAGGGACAAATGGCTTTTAGTGCGCCGCGCTGCAAACTGGAACTAACCAAATCAACATTTTCGCTTCTTGCTTGTTCGACAGGCTAGTGACCGACTACTCAGACTGCATATCGGCCATAGCGCCCAGCAGGGAATGTCCAGACATTGCTTTCAAACTGAAGACGGACGCCCTGCGCAGTGTCCACACTGAAGGATTTCAAGTGTGTCGCTCCCCGAGTGTTGAGCCCTTCGCCTGTCTGGTCGTGGCAGCTGCCAGCACTTACGCCCAAAGGTTGCTTCAGAATTAAAAGCCGGACACCAGACTGAATCCTTGAGTAAAGTGAGGTTCTTTTGTTCTTCGAGAACGACTTGGTGGCTGATTCAATGAAGCGACCAGGAAGTTCAAGTAAGTTTCAGTGAGACAAGACTAATTCACGTCCAACAGTTTATAGAAATAAACACATACGAGGCTGGGTCTCTAAAAAAAACGAATATAATTAGTCTCCTGCACATACCGCCATGGGTACAGAGGGTTACGGAAATATAAAGGGATACACAGGATGGCAGATCGGAAAGGACCATCCGCGGTCGGCACACAGCCGGCCGTTTAACAACTTGAACACAGGTCGCCGCGTCCCTAACTGCAGACACTGGCGCACCTTGCACCAGCTCCTAGAAGAGCTTTGATAAAGGTGAATTCACACCACTTACCACTGACCCGTGGACTATAGTGGACAAGGCGCCACGTGATGTCCCACTTCCGTGCCATGAGTTTGCGCCTGGTTCGCGATGTTGGTCAACGCAGCAAGGCGGAAGACCGTGTGCATGCCCGATACGCATATCGCTACCTGCAAAGACGAATGTCGGGAGTGACGATTAGCGGATTAGACATGCGCGTGGCCTTTTTCCGTACGCGAGCCAGGCACGGACTTTAGGAGCGGAAGCTGCGCGTCACGTGACGCCTGGTCCGCGGGTCAATGGCGCTTCGTTTGAATTCACCTTTTAACTGCGGTCAGCCTGACTGACCTCCCTACAGCAAGAATAACCCCCACAGGAGCGCGGCACAAGGCTCAAGTACCCTTGCACACCCTCTCCAAAAATCAACACACCTAGCAAAAATTGTAGTAATGTATTTCGCCCAGCGAAACATCAGGACCTCGATCAATCGCCGTCGCTGCTCCTGACATCATATTTTCCCCCAGAATGACATTAGGTCCATGACCGGTCAAAGCAGACGATCTTGACATTACGTTTCTTTTGGGGGAGCAAACGAGGAGATCAGCACGTACCGCGGTTCCGGCGCCTTTCCAGCGCAGGAAGGCAGGGGCTCAGAGACCATGCTAATGCGACGTGTGTCTGCACGTCCACTCGCGCACACGTGTCTAAGAAAAATCTATAGAAATGCAACGAACCTTATTTTTCATTCGCTTTCTTTTTATCGCGGCAGTGGTGGTGAAGAACATCTTTATTGGTGAGGTTCAGTGGGACTTCGGTCTGGGATCGGAGCCCTTCGTCCAGGGCCCCAAAAGCCCAGTGGTCGCGGCAGCCCGGGCGACGAGCTGCTGCTGATCAACCAGGTCGGACGACCGGAGGGCACGTTCCCAGCCGGCTACATTCGAGACTGGCAGCTCAGGCCCAGACGGTGTGATATAGTCGCACACTCCACGCATAGCGGGCAATTGGCGCCGTAGCATGCAGGGTAAAGGCGGTGTAGCGCGTGAGGTAGGGTATGTGCCGGTGTGAAGTTGGCGAGGGGCAATGGACTCCTCACGGCAGAGGCGAGGGTCAGCAAAGGGGTATTTGCGGCGTTGGGAGCGAAAATGCTCTAAAATCTCGGAGAAAAGACCAGGGGTATGGAGTCGAAACGGAGTGCTGGGTCAGAGGAGGCGGCCGAAGGGGAATCAGCCCGGTAAAAAAGAGCACGGGCCCAGGCATGCACCTGTTCATTTCCCTCCACAGACATGCGGCCCAGGGTCGAGACCAGAGTGTGAGGTGAATCTCGAGGAGGTAGGTGACGGAGGACTCGCATAGCGGTGCGGTCGACGGTGAGATCGCGGAAACAGCAGCAAGCAGAAGCGGAGTAGGAAAATATGTCACAAGGGGCGCAGCTAGGAAGGGTCATGGCGAGGGCCACTGCGAGCTCTTCGGCCACATGAGGGTTCGAGGAGCGAATGGAGCCAGCCGTGAGTAGGCGACCGTGGCGATCGACCACGACCGAGGTGAAAGTAGGAAGGGTGGGGTAGGCGGCTGCGTCGACGTATACGACCGAGTCGAGGGAGCTGTGATAGCGTTGCAGACAGGAAGCACGGGCCGTGGGCCGGCCAACATTAAGGACGAAGTGCATGTGGACTGGAATGGGAGCGATAACCAGCGACGAGCGCAAGGCTCGAGGCAAGGGCATGGGGAAGCGAGATAAGTGGGTGAGCGCCGAAAGCGGGAGTAACCGGGAAATTGTTTTCCAGAGGCGGGGGCAGTGAGGCGGTAGTGTTTGGCGGTTGCGTGATCTTCAATTGTCTCATGAGCAGTGTTGTGGAGGCCGAGGGCGAGGAAATACTGGGTGGACGTGGACTGCAGGAAGCCAAGAGCCACCTTGTAAACCCGCGACGAAGAAGCACGGCGAGGCCATCCAAGTCTGAGGGTGTGAGGGCCAAGTACGGGGTAACATAATCAAAACGGCTGAGAAAATGACCTGGACTGGAGAATCGAGTCTTGTTCAAGCAGTCCGGCGTAGCGGTAGAGAATACAATAGAAGGTGTGCGACCGTGATGGAAAAGTGGTTCAGGGAGACCCCCGAGCGGCCGTTCGCTTGGAGATGTGCAGGGCGAGAACGCGAAGGTGGGGGACCAGTGGAATAGGTTGAACGTGCGAGGCAAGGTGGATTAGAGGACGCCAGCGAGGAACGGAGCGGCCGCGCACGAGGAGAAGCTCTGACTTATGCGGAGAGCAAGACAGACAGCGAGACTCAACGTACGCGGAAACAGCCCGGCCAGAGCGATGTTAAATAAGACAGGAGAGAGGACCGATCCCTGAGGGGTGCCGCGAAGTGGCAGGGCGAAAGAGGGAAATCAAAAGACGCGTCTTGCAAAGAAAACTGCCACCAGCGCAAAAGCGCATTGCGAAATCCCTCTGCTAATAAACTGCTGTGCGTCGGTCGTCGGCGCCCTCCAGCGCGCCGGTGGGGTAAATCTGCACGAGAAATCGGGAACAAATCCATGAGAAGTCGCAGACAATGGCGAAGAAATGCTGGCACTCTTCAGCATCGGTCCGCCACATCAAATTAACGACGCACAACCACAACCTGTGTGAAATCGAGCGCCTTAGCTCTCGCCTTGCGCACGTATCTGTTCTGTGAGGCGATCGTGCCAAGGGCGGTGGAGTGCAACGATCGGTACTTCAAAAAGGAACAGAACCCGTTTACCTTCTTTTCTTTCAGCGGTGATTATTGCCTCAAGACGTAGATTTGGCATGAATTATATGAACAGGAAAAGGTTCGCTGAACAAATGAAGTCCTGAAGGGAGCGATGATGGTGCCCTGCGTCCAAGCAGCGTAGGATGCTGCGCTGTCCAGAGGGAAACGCGTTGTTGCCTGGTGCCAAATTTGCTTGGCCTCAATGTTGCGCATACCAATAGCATGGGAACCTCTTCTTCGCACTGCTGCGGCAAAGGCGGCAGGTAACAAAGAACAAGCGCTGCCTCGTGGGACGTCTCGTAGCAGTTATGAGGGCTGTGGGTTGCCACAGTAGCGCAGTACATTATGAACAGTGAAGAGCGCGCCGCTTCTAACCGCCTCGCGGCTTCTTCCCACGCACTGCCGGAGACGTGGGGACATGTAGGGAAGTTTTATGAATGCAGAGCTCACAGATTAAAGGGCGCTGCCCTGACTGGGGCCAAGAAACGACGAGCCCAGGGCGTGTCAGAGATCTGCTGTGACGGAAACTGGTTTGCGGAGACACTACAAAAGTCTCGTGAGGCACGGCTCGGCTCGCTCGACGCTCGGAAAGGATGTTAGGCTTCAACCCACCTCAAGTGAGTGAATGAGAAAACGTTTAGCGCACAGAGGAATTCAAAATTAGTTGTGTGGGCCCCCATTCCAGGAGCCCATTGGACTTAGACGCCGCTCTTGCCCGGTTCACCAGCGAAAGCTGGCCTTCCGAATTTGAGCTGAACAGTGCCACCGCCCAGTCCTCAGTTGTTTGGATTATTGATTTTTGGAATACCTGGATTGTTCTGGCATGCCCATACCGTGTGGTATAAGTTAGCCACTTCGTCGCAGAATGCGCAATGTGGATCGCGCGAATTTGGAAACACATAGCTGAATTTGACTGGTTTAGTAGCCAGCGTCAAATTTGAGCTCTCGAGCGGCGTACTGGATGGGCGGATGGAAGATAGGAGCGTCCTCTTTGAAATGAGGTGGTGGCAGTGGCCACCATGCTCGTCTTTTTTCCTTTTTTTTCTTTTAGTCGTTTTTTTCTGTATATTTCTTTAACGGTGTTATAAATCGGTCTATAAGTTCTCCATTATTTTTAAATACATTTTTAATACTACACTTGTAACCTAATTATGTCACCTCTACTTTTGAGCCACCGATCTTCCAATCGCTTTTTGCTAACCGCAGATTCATTCACACGGCCATTGTTATCTCTAAATTCTGTTGAGATTCATTGGTCACTGACCAAGGTCAAACCCAAATGACGTTTCGGGAGCGCTACGGTTCCCTTGTTCGCAATGAGACTCACTGATCACTGACCAAGGTCAAACAACAATGACGTCTCGGGAGCGCTACGGCTCCCTTGTTCTGTGAACAACCCTTACAAAAATGGTTTATAGAGTGCCTATACACTCCTTATAGACCCTACTGCATTCCTATAGATATTTCCTATTGTCTATTCATAGTCTATAGACCGTCTATAGACAAAAGTCTACTAAATGTGTATGGCCATAAATCTATAGATTGTATATGTACTGTCTATAGGGTGTGTATTGCTTATAGACTAGTCTATAGGATTTGTCTATAGAAATTCTATAGACTTTATAGACAAGAGTCTGTGGCGATTCTACAGACTGTCAAAATAAATTGTTGTCGGGGAAGGGAGCCGTAGCGCTCCCGAAACGTCATTAGTTTTTTGTGTTTGACCTTGGTCAGTGGCCAGTGAATCTTATCAAGCCATGATTCCTGACCAGACGGTATGCCGTCGAACCCTCGACTACTTCTCTAAATCCTAGGATCTTAGGGAGAGCGACTGTGCCTGCATCTACATCCGGATGGATTCCATCACATTCGAGTATAAGAAGCTCAATTGTTTCTACAGATTTACCATACACTGCACATGTGTCATCTTCTTGGTTATATTTCTTTTTGTAGCTGCGCGTTCTAAGACCCCCACATCTATCTTCAAAGATTAGGACACTGCCTTGCGAGGCGTTCCCGAAAAGCGTCCCCGGAAAAAATTCCCTGGAAAAAATATCCCCGGAACAAATGTCCTTCCCGGGGACATATCTTCCGGGGACAGTTATTGCGGGGACGTTTTTCCTACATCCCCTTTTTAAGTTATCATAGAACGATTCCCTCCTGCTTTTCCAATTTCGATAGAGTTCTGCGGCTCTGCTTCTTTTCTATTCAACTAATCCAGTTTTCACCTTCTGCGGTTTTATCCAGTTTTACTGCCCTGAGAACAAAGCGACACCTTGCTGCAGCCGCCAAGTTCTAGCGGCAATTTTTGCGCCGAAGTATAATCACAAAGACCAAGCGGGCACGACACGTGAAAGCCATTAGCGACTGCCTAATACTACTTCTGTCTACCGCGCACCTCTTGAGCTACTTAAGTTTGACGCCGGCTGTGCAAGATGGCCGATTGCTTCCGAGACGCGAGGGTGCCCAAGAAAACCGCTAGCGTTGATCCCTCAGTGATGACGCCCGTGAAGATATGCGCCACCGGAAATTGTGACCACCGGACTTAATAATTCCGTTCTGTTCATAACAGAATGTCCAACTAGAAGTGCATTCCACGCACCTTCTGAATATTCCTCACAAAGCATTTTCACCATTTCTTTTCTGCTTAGGTTCAGCGAGGAAGAAGGCGAAGTGAGAACGAAGACGGGTAACGCCGCGTGCCGTAGGTGCACGCGCACTCGCTCCACAGGCCTGGGACGGGAGCAGTGTCTGCGTCGATCTACTCTACCAAGGCGTCTGGCCAGCAGGCCTGATGACGGTGCGCACGGCAGAGGAAACGAGGCGAAGCGATGACCAAGAGCGCACTCGTCTTTAACGGTAAGCAGTGGCCACGGCAGGCGACCGGGCCGCCGCGCGCGCTCGTTTCAAGCGCGGTTTCTTTGCAGCTGCTTTGCTCGCCGCTGCCATCCTAGTGCCCGGTCTGGTACAGCTAGCTCGCCAAGGCAAGTCAGTCGAGGACTACTACGACGAGGAGATCTATTACGACGAAAAAGCCGTAGACGGTTCTGCAGATTTCAGCGAGGACATCACATACGCGCAATACGATCTAGGTGAGCGACTAACCGCATCTGCTAGCTCTCAAACGCGGCCCCATGCATGGTTCTGGCTGTGAACGCTCTATTCGTGCTCTCTTTAGGTTCGACGAAGGATGCATGTGATTTTTTCCTCAGTGTTTTATCGCTGGCCAGCCGGAAAGGACTTAAGCTAGTACAGCTCAAGAACGAACCGGCGAATGCCTCTCAAATGAGTTCCTCCAACCAGTGCATCGGTATATTGTCATGACGTGGTGGTCAACACCTTGCACCTGCCACGGATGCTAGAATGTTTGAGGCGGTCATAACAATAGGCCGACAGCTGGAGGGACTCACCTGAGGGGCATTTGTCGTTTAGTTCTTGAGTTGTATCCGACTGTAGATCAGCCCGCGGCACCTTAAAGAAACCCAGAAACTTTTGTAGCGTGAGATACACTGGCCGAGGTTGAGCAGTTTCGCGTGGCTCCTAGAGAGCTGCGCTGTGCATGCGCGAGGAGCAGTGACGTCACACGGTGCACAGCTGGCGCGCCGAAGCCATCGCCGCCGCGGGCGCCTCGCCGCTCTCCGCATTCCAGAGGAGTGACTTCATAGCCGTGGTAGACGCAGTGGTGCCGGTGCGTGCCCAGCTGTGCGCCTCCGTTGCGCAGTAGCCAAGTCTGACGCTGCGCCGGAGCCGCCTGATAGCGCCTCTCATTTTGTGCGCATGCGCAGAGGTATCAGTGGGGGTATACATATAGCGGGGCGTTTGCCGGTGTGGCATAGCCATGGAGAAGGAGAGCGAAATTGCTGCTCAGCGGCATTTGATGCCCAGCGGCTCAGCGTAGCTCACGCTACGTATATCCTGTCATGGCCGACCTAAGCCACTGCTATTTTTTTCATGAATTCTGCCATTTTTTATCCTGCATTCCCCGCTCGTCTTCGCATTTCTAAAGTGCTGACAGGCGCAGGGTCTGAGCCATGAGTTCGCACCGTCATGGTTCAGTCACGCATTATGGCTGAATCTCGTTTAGCTTGGTTTTCAATAACACACGCGTGAACGAGCTACCCACAGATGGCATGAGAAAAAAAAGTCAGAGTTGTTTTCAAAACAGCGGAGACACGTGAACAATCTCGACGCTCGCCTTCTGATCATACAGCATAGTATATATGATTCTCTTGTTTCGCTCGCGTAATGTTCCATATCAAGGGTCGGAGCATGCTTTGTAAGCCATACTGTGTGGGCAAGCGATCGCAGTTGGCCCGCAGACAAAAAAATACTAATTATCTCTCCTAAGCACTCCTGTAATGAAGCGACCAACGCTGCAGCTGTCTGCACGTTTCAGCCTGATTACTGGCGACTGAACAAAAACCATGTCTGTAGCTTTAGATATTTAAAGTAGCTCATATGTCAGTTTACGCGGAAGGGAGGGGGGATGGGGGGCTCTCAAGTCACTTGCATTTTGTGCATGAACCCCTGGAGATATATTAACGGGGATCAAATGGTTTCAGAAAGCCCGGTGTTTCCCGTTTATTTTACGAATTTACGAAGGCAGCCACCCAGGCTAGCTTCAACAGTCGCTTGTAGTGAGTTGCCATTTATTCTAGGTGATAAGACTGTGTGAAGTAACGTTATTTTGCAGTGTACTAAATTTTATTCAGTCATTGATACACGATAGTTTTGACAAATAATTAAGCAGGTTAGTTAGAATTTTAACTTTGCCTATTTAAAACCACGTAGTACCAGTGCTGGCCAGGGCGTTCGCTAGGCTGTGTGGTGGAGTTCTGATAGTTTATTGGGACTTTGAACCCACACAACAGGAGGGACGCTCCTGACCGTACTGCGGAGGGTACTGGAGCGCCGGTGTCGACTGCGAGGACTCCACCACATGGCTCGGCGACAGCGCGGGCCGTCTCACCTACGTCCTGCAAAAGTTGAAAACCGTGGGTATACAAAACTTTTTTCTCTCTTTTCTCGCGCGCAAAAAGTCTACATAGCGAGCATACAATGGGCTCACGCAGGGACTGTCACGCCGTCCGCGTCGACTGAGAAGAACGCAAGCCAGAACGAGACCACCGTCACCACGACCAAGCCCGGCTCACGTCGCATTCACGTCGCCAAGCAACAAGATGTGCCCACATCCAAAACTGTTCAGCGTGCCACGACGACAACGGAAAAAAGTAAGCGCTGTAAGCACATACAAGGTGTCAGTGAGCGCGTGATTAAGCTAAGCGAAGATGGCCTTTTTCGGCGTATTGCGTTCAACTAACTTGTTTTTACAGTGTTAGTGAAGACCACAGCGGCGTGCGCAAAAAAGGTAAGCGAGGTTCCAGGCCATTGTTTCAAGGAAAATCAACATCTCCACCAGCCGCCCGGGCGCGAGCCGCTACGCCTCTCTAAAGTACGCAAGAGTACGAAATTCGGATGCTTAGAAGAGTGTAAAGGAAGCTAGTCCACTTCCTCTTAACCTCGTACAAATATCTAACTCATGCACATACACCACACGCGCGAAACACGGCACTGAATACTGTTGGATAACAGTTTAGAAGGTACAAGTTTCGTTTGTCAGAGTTTTCTGGTAAGTTTGGTCGCTTAAGATAATAACACTGATGTCAGTCTCACGTTTGTCTATTTGCTACAGGAACGAGAGTGCACATTACGAAGTAAGCCTAAATGTACAGTCCAGGCCACGGTGCTAGAAGTGTGTGAAATAATCTCCACGGCGCTGCGGCTCACGAAAACCGCAGTTACGAGAATCCTAATCCTCAGTCTTGCGGGTGGTTCAGCGGAAGGGACCACCGCTTGCACATCTCCCGCATATCTGGTCGTGGGGCACTTCTGCTAATATTTTCCCGCTGCAGCTTTTAGCACTGTGGTCCCGGCCATATTATTACGGAGCACGCTTCGGCGATCACACTTTCGCCACGCCATATCGAACGGTATGCGTAGGGAGTACTTCATATACAACCTTTGTCCGTATAGCTCCGAGACTGAGTCCATAAAAAAAATGCGTATAACATTGAAATCATTTGTGCAGCACCCCTTCAAAATAGTCTCTCTTGGAGTCTATACACAGCTTCCAACACTTCTTGAGGCCTTTTGCGCTGTATTCAGTTCAAGCGAAGTGAAGAGATAAAGTGAGAAAAATTTAGTTATGAACTAATACGGTTTTAAAAGAGCCATGCCGCAAGAGTAGATGCGAACACGATGATGAAGTAGTCCACTGGTCGTCGTCCTCTCAGCAGTTCAGCTTCAGGCGCCAAGAAGCAATGTCACGGGGATGTGTCGCATCGCGCGATCCGAGGCGTGGCGGCAGGTCAGCCTGTACTCGGAATGCCTCGAGATACCGGACGTGAAAAGCAACGACCGTCGAATGGGCGAGGTGCGCTTTCTCCGGCGGTTCCGCCTAGCCTCCCAGACAACGGAAATCCTGTGGCACTACCTGCTGCCGCACATACCCGAGGACACCCGCCAAACGGACTGCCCGGGTCAGCAAGTAGTTGCGCACAGCGCCCCATTTGTCTCTCCTTCTGTGTCGTCTTGATCTTCGCGCTCGAACCTAGTCGAGCGCCGACCTGAATCAACTTTCCCTTCAGTTTGCATTAAAGCTCAAGTTAAAGGCACCGTTATTTCGCAGTACGTGGCCGTTTCTTCTCAAACTAAGTCTACCTTGTGTACAAATTTCTTTTCCCTTTTTAACTGTGCCGTAGAATTCGCTTTCTGTCTGCATGACATAAATCTCTAAAAGCTTAACTTAGCTATGTGGCTTGTACCTCGGCACTATGGCGCCGCACACTCATTCAGGAATATTTTTTTTTTTTTGCTAGACTGCTCACTTACACTGAAATGGATCCTCCTCTCACTACAGTCCTGCTGACCTGTTCTGCTTATAATCCTGGTGCTCCTGTTTTTACTTGCCAGATCACCCTCATCTTCTTTTGTTTTTGACAAGACTGCATTTACCTGTAACGTAGCGCTAAGACTTTCCGATATTACTGAAATTCCGTTGACTGATGGTGGTAATGGCTTATCAGGCGAAAGCGGGTAGGGGAGACTATCTTTATGCGACACTGTTAAGTTGCGGGGTCATAAAGGAAGGAAATAAGACAACACTGTAGATAGCAAGCATTTGTGGGTCATTTGTGCATACGCACGTGGCATAGCCTGCGGTCTTACTGCAGCTAGCCTGTATTGGCTAAGCGCCGTTACTTCCATTACAGCTCCTGGCTTGTGACAAAATGATTAAAAAAAACATAAAATGTCGCTTGTGCCACACGTACGATTGAACCTTGCGATTTTCAGGCGTGATTAGCGATTACAGGTTTGTCTAACTTCGACATGAAGAGAAGAAATTGGGACGCTCGTTAACGTACATGCACATGAGAGGACAGCTGTTGGCAGCTTTTGATATAGAAATAAAAATACCCTCCATTCCCGTTCATATCGAGTCATACCATAGCGAAAGTCTTGGTTCTGGAAACCTTGATGACATATGCAGGGTTCGACAAAGTTTAGCTGTTAAGTGCTTTTTTGCAATTATAAAATTGTAGTCGGCCATCAGGACAGCCATTAACTACTAGATGCGGAAAAATATAACTACATTTGACGCTACGATGCTAGGAATTTCGGCTGTTCAAACACGTAGAACAGGCGCGTGCCGGCCAAAAAGCGGGCGTAGTCACACCTAAAGCCCCTAGATTTGCTGATCTAGGGACTTTAGTCACACCCACCTTATGCAGCCTGCTCGAGCGGCGCGTCGCATCCCGCCGCTGGAGCCAGAGGAAAAGTGCGAAAGGAGTGTGATGCGTCCGCCCCGCACTACATCACTCCGTACTATGCGAGCTCCTTCGATGCGTCTTGGACGGCCGACAACTCAAGACCGAAGCGACAAATGCCCATCAAAGGAGGCCCTCTAGCCAATGGCGTTGACCAATTCTCATTACGTCGCGGTTAATCTCGAGGTTAATCGCAGGGGGTCGCAGATGAAAGGCGATTAACCACTACTTAACCGGATTAACCACGGCGTCATTAAAATCGGTCGAGGTCTGGTTGAAGGGCCCGGCCTCCTTTGAGGAGCATTGGCCGCTTTTTTGACTATAGCGTCATAGCGCCAAGGGCAATATCTAATAAGTGATGCTGGCTGCAACGATGACCCGCTACAATTCTGATTGTTTAACCAAGCGCCTAGCTGCTGAAATAAAAATGTTAATTTTCAGATTACCCTAGTAATCAGCTTCTCCCATAAGTTTTATGACTACCGCGCCGCGTGGAACGTGCGGCATAATAGGATGCACCCCGTCCGCCGCTGTGAATCGGTACGGCGCCAGTAAACACTCTCACCGTTGATGTCTACAGTTAATTGTAGTGGGGACAACCGCTGATGTAGCTCAGTCGGCAGAGTACCGAATGCGGCATCTGGAGGCCATCCCTCATAAAAATGGTTTATAGACAGTCTATAGACTTCTTATAGACTCTATTGCCTTCCTATAGATATTTCTTTTTGTCTATTCATAGTCTATAGACTGTCTATAGACAAAAGTCTACTAAAAGTGTATGGCCATAAATATATAGATTGTCTACAGACTATCAATAGGATTTGCATTGCCTATTCTGTTCTCTGTTCTCTAGGGTTTGTCTATAGAGACCCTATAGACTTTATAGACGGAAGTCTATGGACAGTCTATAGACTGTCTAAAGAAATTTGTGTAAAGGATGGGTCCGTTTCCAAACGGCGGCAAAGGTTTGCGTATCCCACGAAGCGCAGAACAGGCCGATTATGGGGCCCCTGTGTCCAAGCAGCACAGTACATTGCACTGTTAAACCAGACAGCCGTTGCTGTCGGGTGCATACCGGTGCTCTTAATCATCGTGCCATAAATAAGCCCCTAGAAGCTCGGTGCAGATTGCTGGTGCTGTATTACGTGTGCGATCATGCGGAAGTCATAAGGCGGCGAGAGTGGCACGCCAGAACCCTTGCTGCGCGGCTGCAAGAGAACACGCAAGCGCATGCAAGAAAACCAAGAAACAACCGCATTCCGCCTCCTTATTCTCACTTCCCGCTACACAGGCTCCAACTTGTCGCAGACAACCGGCACGACTCAGTTCTGCAACCGCAGCTTTCAGAGCGCAAAGGAGACGGTACGAGTACTGGACACCGGCCCCTTCTCTGGCGACCCCCTTCAAGAATGGCACATGGTTTGCAGGTACACTGAAGATCAGCCACAGACAAGCTGCGCAGCTTCCACACTGCTTGGCAATTACTTGCCTCCATTTAGTTGGCGGCTGAAAAGGTTCTGGCCACTAACTCTTAGCAGCGAATTATAAGGATGCCTTAATAATTTTCCTGTTACCTCGACGTATGCTAACATACTGCAAACCGACAGTTCTCTTTACGAGCAGTGTCGAGCCAGAGCATATCTCAAACCCACATGAGCGCATAAGTGAAGTACACGATAACCACGTACCCTCGGAGGGTCAACAACTCTCATATGGCGAGCTGGCGCATACATGGTTTGTCACAAACAAGCTTTGGTGAATAGAAAAACGACCCCTATGAGGATGAATTTAAAGCAATCTTATCCTAGGCTTCCTTGTGTACGCAACATTTTTTTTATATTGCACAGTTCCCAATCAATATCAAGGGAGTTATTAATAATTTTCTAGTATGCGTAATTATAGTAATCTATATGCAGTTGTCCTTGCATGGTGTGTCCTTATTCCTGCACCTTCAAGGTTACCAAGCTGGTTGAAACGAGCCAGAAGAGCGATGAGTAGAATAGAGCCATAATCAAAATAACCAAATAGCCGGGCTGTGGCACATCGGGAATTAGGTTTACAAAGCTTCCGATGAGATGAGATCAAACAAAAAACCGCACAGGACACACACAAAGCTAGACTAAACATACATTCTAAGCAGATTGCATTAAATCTTGAGAGAAATATGCCCCGACCGTAGCCCTCAAAAAATATTTCACCAAACTGCTAACTTTTCTAAGTACCACTACACGTATTATACGTGAAAACACATTTTTAATGAGTGTGTTATTCCTTTCAGAATTGGAGCTCCTTGCTAAAGCCGTTTCTTCCCGCTGAAGTCTGAGTTTCCATCAGATCTGCATTTAAATTGATTTTGAATGTCCTCGCAACTTGTTGTCCTGCATATATAACGAAAATGCATATTTTATGTCGTCCTGGAAAACGAGTGCTACTTAGTCATTCCCTCTGCCACAAATAACCCGCAAAAAAATCGGACTATTTCTTGATATTTACCATATTTTGTATTCGCAGATATAGCGCCCGGTTTTTACCCCTCGAATTTCAGCCCCCACCTGCTAAAGAAAAGACCAAAGCGAAGAGGCGAGTAGTGCAGGGGCCAGTCCCAATTCATTTTAGGCTCCGGAGCACATGCATATTCTAGCGAGATTCCTTCATTCGAAGTCGTTCGCACTGGCACAGCATGCTTGGAACTGAAGTTCGCTGCAAGCGCGCGCGCTGGTCACCCCGCCGCGTTGGCGGTGAGGGGGCGGCGGCAGTGACACGCTCCCTGGCCTCCCGCAGGCTGGTGCAGCAGTACAAGTACTGCGTGAGCGAACTGGTATCTGGCTGCCATGGGATCCAGACAACTGAGATCGATCGCAAGGCGACTGAGGAAAGGGGCGCCGTGGATGCTACCTATTGCTTCATCAACTGCGCCAGCGGTTTGGCCGCCACCGCACTGTGGGCTGTGGTGTACGGAATTGTCTCACTCTGCCGCCACGGTCCATGACATCCGCGACAACTGTGAGAGCCCAAGCGCCGGCACCAATAAACAGAAGCGCCCTCAAAAGCAGCTTTGATTCCAGAACTCCGTGTGCCTCGTTTCTTGTGTGCGATGTCAAGCTTTGCATCCAAGCTGCGCTGCACCTCCTCGCGCACATCACGCAGTCGGCAACAGGGTTTACAGTCCAGGCGTAAGCTTCCCTTCGTTGTCCAGAGACAGACGCTAGCTCGAATAAAATATCATTGCAGAATAACCAAGCCATTTCGTGCTTCAGAACGCCATGAGGTCTAAGACTGCTTACCAGTCTTATAAACGGCTGAGCAGGAGACGAAAATTTTGATTAATCAAAGAAATGCCGGCCAAAGCATGGAGAGAGAGAAATAACTTTAATGGATACGGGACACGTACGCCCCTGTGTCCCCGCACGACCCCACTGCACTATATACGTTCATGAGTTCACGGAGTTCAGTGACGCCGGATCACTTTCTTCCCAAGCGGTCAGGATCTCCGGGCCCCGCGGGGGAGGGTACTGGGTACATAGGAGGTGTATGCTCCCAGATGGAAGCTGTTATATTCAGTCTTCAGACCACAGCACCCCCCCCAAAAGTCACTTCCACATTCAAAAGACAAACACATGGACGGACGATGCACTCATGACAAATTTATTATAAGAGGGCACGCTCAAATTAAGGCCTGCTGTGTACATGAGCGCACAAGCAAGAAAAAAATACAAAGCCACAGGAAATACTAGATAAGATTCACAAAACATCTATCGTGTGGCTTAAAAAAAAAAATGTCTGGAGAGTAGAACTTGACTCAAAGCTAGTTTTACATCAGTATTGCCCATTCAAACGGCTTTAAGGAGAAACCAACGTCCTCATAAACGTTACTTTCAGCATTTTCGATGCTGTTATCACTATTTTTCGAAATCTGTACATCACCGGAGCGCTGACCTGGCCCAAAAACACGCGCATCCACTGTATGCTGCCGCAGGCCGGCGGGCGCTAAGGAGAGCATGCCGTGCGTAGGTAGCGCTCGCAGCCGGCGCGCAAGGAGAATCGAGGAGAAAAGCGCGGGACGGAGCAGGGTGCCGCCACTTTCAAATCATGCTTCAAATTGCAGAGGTCCGTCGCAAGAGCGAGTAGAGAGAGCGAGGAAGAAAAATCGACGAGGGGCACTGCGCCCCGCGCTACATGAGCAGAATAATAGATTTATCCCTCCCCTCGGTCGCAAGAAAAAGAACAGCGCATTTCTCCTATGGCACTGTTAGTGGGCACACGTATAGTTGTAGGTTCCTTCCGCCTTCGTGAGATTAGGGTCCCCCAGTATGCAAGAGAAGCCGCGCTGCAGGGCTCAAAAGCAGACCCCTTGGGCTGTATACTATGACTGTATACTTTGTCGAGCCCACCTGTAGCGAACCTACAAGCACGCGGATTCTGTTCGTTATATCTCATGTCCGTATTGCGCAAACTCTCCGTAGTAACAGCCCCAAAAAAAAATGAAGTCCGCCAAAAGCGGCATTTATTTCTTAAAAAAACCGTTATGCGCGCCCACTTGTTCAAAGGAGACCTTACCGCGGCTCTTTCCAGGCTCTCCAAGGCGGTCGTGCTCTCCTCCCTGCGACCATTGCTGCCAACAATCAACTTTCGGGACGGGATATAACTAATCGTGGTTCAAGCGTCCACTGGAGCTAGTGGCAGGTCGGCCATATTAATCTGATTCCTTGCTTTAGGGCAGGATTTCTCAAACTTTTTGCCCCAAGGAAACCCTTCACAATCGGTCGATGTTGCTTGTAAGTGGACTATATGTGCTTGTTTCCTGACGTTTCATTCACTTTTGTAAGTACCGCGTTTACGCTCGTAATATGCACACTTTTTTTATTTAAATTAGGGCATTCAAAAAAAAATGGGGCGCGCAAATTACGCGAAAATTTTGACCACGTCTAAAAAAACTCTACAAAGGTCAAAACACGCAATATATAGTGTACATTGCCGCCTATACGTAAACTTCTCTTGTCGCACCCCTCATTGGCCGACAAAAAATGTGACTAAAATATAACACACATACCTCTCCCGCCACGCCCCATGTTACCTATATAGTTCCCGCAGGATGGCATGGTGGCGCGTACGCAGCTGAAAGCAATAAACGCACAATGACACAATCGCAGAGTCAGCGGCCAGAGGCAAATGGAGATAACAAGCGATGAAAGGTCGTCCTGGCGCACGGCCCGGCTAACTAACGGCAAACCGAACAGCAATCAGTAGTTCCGGATTCCGGCCGCGCGCAGAACTGTTCGCCCGAGAAAGCGACCCCCAACGACCGCCAGTGCGAGCAAGCCAAGCAAACGGCGCGCAATTCGTCGCCCAGGCACTGGCACCTTTTCGCAGCTGCACACGACTGCCAGCGTAGTCGCGTGGCGTGAATACGCGGAGCCGTTACCGTCCTGGCGTGCTGCCAAGGTCTCTGCTGCGGATGACACAGACGGTGACGGTACGAAACATAAGAGCAAACACTCATAAACGAGTTTTAACAAACCATGCAGGTACTGTGGCTGCTTCGCGACCGCCCGCCAGTATTGTACCGGAAACGGGGTACATGCCAGTGTGGGTGCTTGCGAAACCCGGAAACGGGGTACATGCCAGTGTGGGTGCTTGCGGAACCCACAAAAGCAATCCGCGGAACCCAATTTGAGAACCCCTGCTTTAGGGGATAGGTCGGGCCTGGCGTTCAACGGTTTCTGGTATATGGTGTAGAAAATCTGTTTGTGAATTGCCGGTTCGTGCGTGAATGAGCCAGTGTTCCTGTATATGCTCTCGCTGGGAGCAGAGTTGCGCGAAGGTCCGCAATCATGTTCCAGTCTGTGCGGGAAAGCCACCGCTCATGCATACAGGGACTGCGTTCATGGGGTCGCTGTGTAGTGCGCTTGGGCTTGTTTTTTTTTTTATTTGCGTACAAATTGCACTCCATCGCAATTTTTTTAACGTATAACGCCAAAAACTCATTGTGATTTTCCGAGGGTGCGCATAAGCATGAAACAAAAATCGCCAAAGGTTAACAGCAAATTGTAGTCATGACAAATTGACGAAAAATACTAGAAACGGCCTGCGAGTTGTTGTTTTTTTAACAAGTAATTTCAGATGAACAAGCAGTCTCGTTCCGGATGGGACAGCGTCTGTACCGTCCTGTCTTCCTCTGTGCGTGTCTTGAGAAAAAAAAAGAGTATTGCGATGAATTACTTTTTTCACAACTTGCACCGCTGCGTGTTCTGTGCGAGTTATGCACGGAAAATATAAAAACGCATCTCCCTAGAACCACATTACAATGATTCTGCAGCCTGTTACAGGCAAGCATACTAAAGCAACACCAATGCGTTGAACAGACGAGTCTGACTTAACGAAAAAATTTCAAACTCAATTGCTTGCTTAAAACATTTTACAAAATGTACCCCGTTGCTAAATGCAGTTAAATGACGAATCTTTAAAGAACTTTAAAGTACTCTTTCTCGTTGATATTATTATATTACCTAATTTTTATTAAAAAGCATTATCTTTTCATCTGAGTTATTAAGTTATATTTCGTCGCGCTTAACGCGGCCCATTATTAAAAGCCACTTTAATCGCCGACGCACTTCGGCCTCCGAACTTCCAAATGGCAGTCCGTAAAACGCTTTGCCGTTCACAGTGCGGTTGCTGCTGTTTGGCGCACTGCACGCAGTCACAGCTGATGACTGTGTGGCTCATTGCCACAGCAGAACACCAAACCTCACGCCACAGGTGTGCACAGGAAATGTGTGGAATGTAGCCGACAGCGTGGGCTGACGTGGGGCGTCGAGCTGACGAGGGGTCGCTCGCAGTGTTGGCGGTAACACGTTACAAGTAACGGCGTTACCGGTAACGCGTTCCTTTTTTCGGTAACTTAGTAACGTGCACGTTACCATTTGGGAACTGTAACGGGTAACGTACTTACGTTAACATTTTTCGGTAACGTAAGGCGTCACGTTACCAGTTACTTTTTGTTCCAGTTGTCCCCCACTCCACCCCCTTTTTTTCGAAAAAAAAGCGCAGAGCACCTCAATTGATATTGCAAACAAACAGGTGCTCCCGACGACCTCTGTTCCGGCTCGCACGCGTGCCACAAAACTCCTGCTCTTGACGACGCACCCAACTAAAAAAAAGACAGAATGGCCATAAAGCACCAAGCACGTGCACGAACACACATTCACACACTTGCCTTCACCTACCTCCCCTTCCCGAACCACTAACACACACAACTCTCTACAGAGTGGAAGCATGCCGAGCATTTTTTAACATCACATTTTTCAGAATCACTGTATATTTGTTGAGAGTTCAGCGATGTTTTCTTTGTGAAGTTAGAATTGATGATGAAGTGTCATTTTGTGTTTAATGTCTCATTCAGAAAATGGCTTCACCATGTGCCACAGAGTTAGAATCAGTTACATGTAACTCTACAGGCAACTTTAGGAAAATACAACATTGCTAAGCTCCTGGAAATTTGGGCAAATTATTCTCGTTAAATCAGGATTTCGCGTAAAATCGTTTCTTGGGCTAGAAGTTTTATATGAAATTTGAGCTTTATGAAATAATTATCGTGAGTTATTGAGGTGAAGACGCACTAATTAAAATTTATGGCCATGAAGTAACGGCAAAGTAACGTGCGGTACTTTTTTTCGGTAACGGTAACGCGTTACTTTTTTTGCAGGTAACGTAGGGCGGTAACGCGTTCTTTTTTCTTAGCGTAACGAGTAACGTATTTAGTTACTTTTTTTCGGTAACGCCTACAACACTGGTCACTCGGCAATGCACCTGTGAAGCCATCTTCCCCGCGGAAAATTGAACATTGACGTCACGAAAGTCACGTGACCGCCTCTCGGCGAATGGCGTTCGGAGCGGCGAGGGAAAACAGACGCGCAACTCTGCCCCCTGCAGGAGCATATACAGGAACACTGCCGTGGAGCACTGTCACTGATCTCCGCTAGGGGGCTGGATTCCGCATCGGGCGCCCGAAAGTGAAGCCACCGGAAGGTGGGTGGCATGTCCCGGAAGTCAGCTTTTGTCAGTGCACGAAATCGGACCTCAGCACGGTTTTTCAGATCTAGTTTTCGTTTTCCACTTAGCTTTTTTGTCTTTTCGACGTTCTCGTCTTTTTTCATGACAATGCCTACCTGTTGCGCCGTCAACTGCATGAGGAGAGCAGAAAAGTCCTCGGGAAAGACGTTTCAAAAATAAGGGTCCATTGCATCGCTATGGGACCACACTAGCAGACGACAGAACGTCGCTACACACAGCACGTCTGCTCAGCTGTGTCGTCCTGTTGCGCTAGCGTCGCCAACTCTGCTCTCTGTTGTGATGCACGTTGTCGCGCACTAAGCCCAAGTTATACCATCAATGGGGGATAAATTTAAGAAAGAATAGGTGGAAACCTTCACCACGCAGCCGACTTTGCTGTCACCATTTTACCGAATTATGTTTAGACCAAATAACCGGATCGAGGACGAGGCCACTATCTGCTGAGGTGCCGATGGTGTTCTGATGTTTCACATTAGCGCGTTCAAAATGAATATGGTACCGCTTTTTTGACGGTGTGTATCAAGTACTGTTTCGTACTGTAGCAAATTATGCTGGGATGGGCTTTTATTCGTGATGCTCGGTGCAGTCGACTTCTAACAGCGCTTGTCACATGCGCTGCTGCATTCGTCTTTTTCGTCAGTCGTTTCTCTCGCGCTGTGTAGATGAAACATGGCTGGAGTTAGCTTAAACTTCATTAAAACTTCCTGTTGGGCGAGTTGGTTGTTCATCTCGTGTGTCGTTTTATTTGCGCAAAAGAACATTTCTAGTTAGCTTAAAGGCGCGCCTAGAAGGTAAATGACACCCTAAAGCGATAAACATCATCTGCCATTGATGAGCAGAGACATCGTCCGCTACCAACCCGAAACTGAAACTGTGGCAGCTGTATAGAGTGGCTCTTCGAGTGTCAGGATTTCCGCGCCATTATTCGCCTGTTCTTTGCTACACGAAAATTTTTTTTAGGATGACCTAGACTGATCGTCAATCCACTACTTGTCCTAATTACAGGGTTCCCGAAACAATGTACACACTTCTGGCGTTGAGCTTGCTTATTACTTGGATATTACAGTAGGCTTTACACGAAAACAACGCAAATAACTGAGGAAGGAAGGGCGAAAAACGCGACTTTTTGCAGTGAAATACACAGCAGACACCGAACTTCCGGGACATGCCATCCAACTTCCGGTGGCTTCACTTGCGCCCACTTCGGAAAGCGGGAGTAGGGTTGCTAGAATGGGACAAATGGGACTCCAGCCCACTCTAGCCACCTTAGTGGGAATGCGGCATCCAGCCGGCTAGTGGAGATCAGTGAGCACTGTGTCTAATCGCGCGAAACCGCAGAGTCGGACGTGAACGACTCAAGGAAGTCGATGAGCGAAGCCCCCACCTCCTGACTTTAGCCTCTGCGTGCTTTTTTTTCCCTTTCTTGTGCGTTTTTTTTTTGTTTTCTCTCCTTGTGCGCTTTCATATTCTCCTTTTTTTTTGGTCCCGGTGCCCAACCTAGTGGTGCCCGCCCGTTACAAAGGGTAAGGCCTCATGTATCTATCTTTGTATGTAAGGTTTAGTTTGGTTAACGTCCCAAAGCGACTCAGACTATGAGGGACGCCGTAGTGAAGGACTCCGGAAATTTCGACCACCTGGGGTTCTTTAACGTGCACTGACGTCGCACAGTACACGGGCCTCTAGAATTTCGCCTCCATCGAAATTCGACCGCCGCGGCCGGGATCGAACCCGCGTCTTTCGGGTCAGCAGCCGAGCGCCGTAACCACTGAGCCACCGCGGCGGCCTATGTATCGAAATAGGAACGGGCGGGTGTGCGGGCTGCGGCGACCGTAGGTAATCAGTTGGCGTTTTGTTTGCGTTGTCTACGCATCGTTTCGCGTGTGCCATGAGCTATGCCATACTGCTGTGTGCCGGGATGCAAATCAGACGCGAAGCGGAAAGTGCCAGGGGTTTTATTCCATGAAATTCCTAGTGACAACGATTTGAGAGTGAAGTGGCTGCAAGTGATATCCAGAAAGACTGGCGCCGAATACCACGTCACGCTATTCGGTCGTTTGCAGCAAACATTTCCTGCCTGACGACTACAAGGAATGATGCAAGACTATAGGAAGCTTAAAAGAGGTGCGACCCCGACCGTGTTTCTTAACCATCCAGAGTATATGCAACCACCACCTGCTAAGAAGCCCCGGAGCGATGCTGCTTTGAGAAAACGGGAGGCTGCCGTTCTGCGTCCGTTGTCCGTGCTACTACAAGTTTCCTGCCTCGCGATGTCATTGAGTTCTTGTATGTCGACTAGATGTGCCTTGACTTTTAGTTCCATTGAATCATCACCAGACAAAAGTCGGTAGTAAACACACAGATAAGGAACGCTGACAGATTAGTCTGCAAAAAACATCTTCGGAACGTGAAATGGTTTTCACAGGCAGGCTCTTTAGCCACAGAGAAATACTATGTAATGTTTGTGATGAGGTAACTTAAGGGTTCTAATGCTGGTGTTTTTTTTTTTTTTTTGCAGGAACTACTGAATAGCATTGCCAGTGATAAAGTCAACAAACGAAAAGTTCACCTTGGAGTCGCAACTATGCCGCAGCCGCATGCTATCAGTATGGCCCGGCTGTCGTGTTCCCAATTTTATTTATTTGAATAGCCTAAAGGCCCAATGCGGGCTTTACATATAGGGGTGGGGGGTGGGATTCATCAAAGAAAACAACAAATATACAACACAGAATATAAACGGCTGACGAAAGAAATAAAGTTAAGAAGGCAGGTATAAGTTAATAAGAGAAAAGGAAAGAAATGGCTAGGAACAGGTTACGTATACAAATTCCGTCGCGATCCTCCATGTTCCGACTGATCTGCTCCTTTATGCCAACCTCTCCCATTGTCTATTTTCCTGCCCTGTTGCTCTGCAATCGGCTTTCTTTCCCACACCCTCCCACACTAGCTGGACTGGCTTGGAGCTGAAGGTGAACACCGCGTGCTCGTGCAGCAGACCATCGACTAGGCGCCTCATGTTTTGAGCCTGAATAAAGTCATACTACTACTACTCATTTACGCACGCTTGTATATGTATAAAAACAATGTATAGGTAGCCATCATCGTGACCATTCTCCCACGTTATGCATGTTTGGAAAAAATGGAAGCTGTGCTGTAACAAAGTGCGACGTTTTCTACGCTACGTATTTCTGCTGCGTCGTCTGCTCAATCCAGGGCTGAGCGCGCCATCTGCGAGCGGCTTAACGTACTTGCGCGAACGGCACCTGGCAACCATGGGGGGGGGGGGGGGGAACAGGAGGGAGCGTCCGGAGAGCGTTGGTTGAAGCCTAATCATAAGAAGCAAAAAAGAAACAAAAAAACGGTCCCCCCATTTTCCACTCCCCCCCCCCCCCCCCCGTGACCGTATCACGTGATGGCGTGCGATGATTTTTATCAGCGCCGCGCGCGCGCATGCGCGCACCAGCGCGGGGAAACTGAAACCAACTACAGAAACTATAACCGAAACACTTTGAACACGCTCAGGCGGGCGCCGCATCATGAAGTGCTGTGTGCCCGGGTGCAGGAGCCGCGCAGAAATAGTTTCTTCGGAGGTTTCGTTCCACTGGTGAGCGAATATTTCTTCAATAATGCTTCGGTGAAAATATGCGCTGTGGTTCTGCATGGAAAAGAGCTGAATGGGTAATAATTTTTTCAATATTGCGCGACAGGTATCCGAATGACCCTGCAGCCTGAAAACGGTGGATTGACGCACTGCAACGTTCGGATAATTGGTTGCCGACAAAATGGAGCGTTGTTTGCTCCCTGCATTTTCGTGCAGAGGACTTCAAGAATGCAACAGGGAATCTTCGTCGACTGACAGAAAGTGCCGAGCCATCGCTTTCTCTTGCTTCAGTAAGTAGCATGCGGGTGTACCAATTAATTAACATGCATTGTGTTTATAAGCGATTAGCTGACTGACATCTTTGCGTGCTTAGTCACCCTAATATTTCAGTGAGAGTGAGTGCTTCTATAATATGCACGACTGCAATGCATATATGCACAATTTCGTTGCATTGTATAGAGCACGTTCAGAACTGTCGCGGCCGGTATACCACATGCCACCAGCCGGGACGAGGTCTGCCGACCGCCGTACGTGCATGGTTATGCCATGACAAATTAAGTAACGAGGTGTCATTCCCAATTGAAGTGCACAGCTTAAAATCTATACAGCAATTATCAATCCGTTCTGCTATGCATGAATACGCTAGTTCGCAGACACTGCGCTTTTCAAAGGGCATGGTGTTGTAGAGGACGAGGAGAGGACGCGCCGGCGCCGCTGGTGGTCGGACATACGGATGCCTCGCGAATCCGCGCCGCTTGTCGATACCTTGTGATGCCTCACATCTGCGCGGCGCGGCAGCATCAAAACTTCTCTCTCTCGTTGGCTCCGCGCTGTCCTTTCGAATTCGTTTTTGTTTTGTGAAGAACAAAGTACTCAGTCTGCTAGGAATGTCCATGCTGTCAGCACGTCTCTTTTTACCCTGCAGCGAGGACGAAGCCCTCGCTATATAGTATACAGTGTAACATCGGTGTGAAACAAGTTTTACCTAACGTAATCATTTTACTACAGTGAACATGAGTGAGCAGCGTACGTCTTCCTCCTCTGCCTGCATATGCCTGTCGACAACTTCACTGAATCTCCACACGTCGATGAAAGCCTCAAACAAACGTTCTTTCCTGTACTGCTGTGAAACAGCTCCTTTAGTGGCGTCGTTTCCGCAGATCGTCGTCGCTTTCTGTCAAGGCCAATGGGCTAATAAACCGTACGCGCGTCAGGGCTCCGACTCCACCCTTTGCGGCTTAGCCCCCACTGTTCGTTTTCATCACGAAAAGCGATATGCTATCTCTTCAACGGAAAAGCGATATGCTATCTCTTCAACGGCCGGCCTTTTGACAGGCAAAGTGAGCCCGCTAATTGTCTGCCTCGTATTTTTTTCGCGCGTGCGTGCGTATGTACGCGCGCGCGCGCGCTTGCGGACGAGGCGAGCTTTGAAACAAACCGAACCCTCGTCTCCCAAAGCTGCCGGCACCGTTAATGAGGTCTGCAAGTATGCCGGCTTGCGAGGATGGTTATTTCTTAAGCAGTACATAGCAGTACGTGTCGCGTTGCCCCCCCCCCCCCCCCCCCACACACACACACACACATTATTTCGTTCTCAAGAGGCGTTATCTGGTTCTGTTACTTGCATTTTTCCTCCTTTCGTCCCCCCCCCCCTCCCCGCCGCTTCTCGTCATCAGTGTTATCTCACTTCTTCCGCCCTGATACGGCCGTCTATTAGACCTGGCCTACCCAAGTATGAAGGCAATATCTGTTTGTAGACCTTACATGTACGCGCAAAAATACAGTGACAAGAAACATGCATGTGCAACATATATCTTTACAGTCGAGCCCACTGATAACGGTACATAACGAACACTCTTTTAATACGAATAAAGACATTGCGATTGATATTATATGGCTATTGCGCCGAGTACAGCACCAGGCGCTCGCGTATCGATTCGGAGGAGCTGCGCGGCCTTCCGCGGGCATCGCTGTCGCTTTTTTGCGCGAAGGCCAATAAAGGGCGTGGTTTACTGAAAGCAAATGCAAAAAAAAAGTTCGGGCGTTTTCGTCAGTCGCATTAATTATAGCCTGCCGCGCACGCACTGATCGGCGATTCCTTAAGACATACTGAGCACTACCAGCTGAAAAAAATTAAAGGTACATTGAAGTCTCCTTTCGTTGCCTCCTCTGTTACTTAGTAATATAATTGATCATTGATGGTAGAAACCAATTAACTACCAATTTAACACGAATTAATAGTTAAATACCATTTAATTGTTAATTTTATGAATCCATGGCTAATTATTTTTATTAATTATAAATCAAATGACTTCATTATCATTTTTGTTGTTAATTCAATTCTAAAGGAAATATTAGTACTTCACCAATCTCATCACATAATCAGAGTAATTGGTGAAATTAATTGGCTTATGTATTCAATTATTTTATTTAGTCATTTCAGCTTTCCATTCAATCATTACAAGATACGCTGTGTCTACACTTCCTGCCCACAGCCCATGGTGACACATCCTGCCCACGCCACTTATGAGGCAAGAAATGCTTTCGCATTAAAAACCTCGAGCTCCCAGCCGGTGTCACTCCCGGCCAAAAGCAGAGTTAACAGTACCAATTCACAGGCAATAATTAGCGCTACGTAGGAGTTTCCCAAAACGACTTCGGTGCCTGCCAAAGCGCGTTGGCCCTTAATTAAATTGATTGATTATAGGGGGATACTAAACCTTAAATATTGAGGTGTTTTCTGTGCACGAAAACCGGCTGCCCCCGCCACTGCACTCGCATGCAACGATGGCGCGATCTTCCACAAAAGGATGACACCGGTTACCGCTGAGCGAAGACTGCATTGTGAAAAACATTGAAATGCCACAGACGCAGACATGGCCACATTTGTAGGTACAGATCTCGTGTGCGGCTGACAGCAGACTTTCTCACTGTGAGGTACCTTAGGCCTGAACGCAAAACACCGATCGCCGTGTGGTTGCGATACGTGTGATGCTCGCAGTGTACCCTAACCAAAGCAGAAGTGAGAGGCGTTGCAAATGAATAAAATCCGGCCTGCTGGTGTTTCTATCAAGCATGATCAGTCCACTTGCTGCGAATTTCCGGGTACAATTCACAAGCGACGCGTGGCGGTCATGTTCGATATAACTGGGCTCAAATGTACAGTTGAGGTCAAAAGTCTCTGGACTACGTTACTCAAACGAAGCCGATAGCTCTACTATTAGCCGGCGGCTGGAGGTCACACTTGTGGAGATGAAAGAACAAACTTTTCCCTTTCACCTCCACTAGTGTGGTCTTCAGCCGCCGATTAATAGCGGGGCTATCGGCTTCGTTTCATTAACATGTGGTCCAGAGACTTTTGACCCTGACTGTACATCATACTTGTAATTTTATAGCATTTTTTGCCAATCAAAGAGATTTGGAAACTAACCTTGACGTGCCAGAATGCTTCTATGTCAACGTTCGATTGCCCCGAAGTGCTCCAGATTAGAAATTTTAGCGCTCAAAACTCGGCGTTCCTCAGCTCTAAAATGCTCCAAATAGAAAATTTTCAGTCCTAAAAATTGCTTCAAATTCTGATTTAAGAACCTGCCGCACTGTGTAATGTCACTTCTGAAACACGCATCAAAGCATGTTTCATTATGCCATAACAGCAAACGTGTTGTCTTATTCCATGCTTATTTTCTTCTGTGCAGACACACACAGGAGAAGCTTCGACAGCAGCTGCAGCAACGGAAAGTGAACAAGAAGTTCTGCATGAAGAGGATGTTATACAAACAAGCCTGCAGCCTTCAAATGAACCAGTATGTAAACCTGTGCAAATTCATTTAGGGAGTGTGAGAACAAGATTGGTTTCTCTGAAGGCATTGCAAAGGTCTAATCAATGCAGCAAATTTCTTTTAGGACTATAACAATTAATGCAATTTCATTAGTGCAATACACATGCACAAGGAAGCATATTTCGGACCTTTCTAGAATTACACTTTCTTTAGCACTCACCATGCTCTTGCATTGCTTGTCACTGCACTTATTTTCCACTTCCAGCAAGTAAGTTGCACTGCATGCTATCTCGTGCTGAAACAAGTAGCTTAGAAACATTGCACAGTCAAAAAATAGGTAAAAATACCAGCGTAGAAATGCTTCAGACAGAACTTTTGTGTGGCAAAGCCATCCAAACTTAGTTGCTAGGCCAGTTTTTTGTGATTTCACAAATGCGTTTTATACGGCATATATAGAGACCAACATACCAGACAACCATTTTAGATCCAAAAGACATTGACAGAATGTACCGCCCAAAATATTTAATGTACAGAGGATGTTTCTTAATGACCACACTTTGTCCATTCTATGTCTAGAAGATGTCCCTATTGCCTCGGAAAGGACATCTACAAAATATCACCAAAAGTTTTTCGGATAGAAATTGTGATGGCAGTTGGGCAAAACACACATGCGTGAAAAACATTTATGATCCTCTTTGCATATTCTGCAAAGGCAAAGCAAAAAGAAAACTTTTTGAAATGCAATAAACTAATCACAAGAAAAACGGTTCACTCCAACAGGTGTGATTGTTTGAACAGTTTATTGATTTAATTAGTATCAACGCTACCACGGCAATGCAGTCAAGCAATCAGTCATACTCGAAGCACTATGCCCACAAACACTCTGAAACTAATAGCTCTATGTAGTTTATCAACGAGCTGCACACCGACACACTTGGTAGTGGCATTCAATGGGCTTATACATTCCCCACACATGGCCTTCCTGTTAGCGCCAGTGGCACTTGCCAGTCGAGTGAAGTTACTTCAGTCAATTATGAGCTTGTGATGGCAGAAACGAGAAGTCCAAGTAAGCACATCATGTTGCTAACACCTTTTATTAAAAATAACATATTAGTCTGCTCTGCTGCCTTTGCGCAAACGTTATGCAGACGCATTAGGTGGAAACAAACGTGCATCTAAAGAAGGTGCCTTTCCGAGCCCCATTCATGAAGCTTCTTAGTGCATATATAGCAGCATAAACCATTTGAAAAGCTTTCTGGGACACATGCAGTCGAGTTCCTTGTGATGGTCCAGCACGCAAGCCTGCCTAATTTAATCGTGTCTAGTTGTGATCGCTTCACAGAAAGTCCACTGTTAGAGTCTCAGCGATGTGCACGAAGTAACATTCTGACCATATCACAAAATGCAAGTCAAATGGATGTCCACTAACAGATGATCTCATGTAAATGCTCGCACGGATCCTCTAAACATTTCTGGTTCTCTGGGATATAGAATGTCTGCACTCGCAGTTCAATTCTAAATTCTTTGATATTAACTGATTCTGTTGCTCTTATGGCTGCAGGTGCAGTATCTGTGCGATGCCAGCAGTGCTGCTGAAATTGCTGGTCCCTCACCAAGCGACTCTGAAGGCACAACTACTGCTATTTGCAAAGATCCATCGCTTGCAGAGCAACAGTGTTTCACCAGAGGAGATGGCTGAAGGAACAAGAGGTCCTGATGGAGTGGGAAACTGGTTCTGCAGGAACCATATCTGCTGAAGAGGAAATACCAATTCCTGTGTCCCCCCGATGCAAAAGAAGAGCCTGAAGAAGAGCTGCCTTTCGACCGCAACCAAAGTGATCGCAAAGCTGCAGTGAGTTTTAAAAAAAGTTAACTGCTTCATTTACACTTCTGCATTGTGCATAAATATGCTACACTATTTGCCTATGCCAGTAGGCCAATGAGCGCAACCCACATTTGCAACCTTTCTATTTTCTAAGTAATGGATTAAATTTTGATTATTTTTCTTGTTCTCTTTTAAGGCTGTGGTTTGCAGCTTCATGCGCTTGTTATTTTTTGGTAGCATTCTGAGCAGAAAGGTCAAGTTGACTTCCTTTTGTGTGTCCTCACAATAGCTGTGTGTTCGTGTCCAGATGGCCGATCTATGAGAAGGCACCGGGAATGCACAAGCCACGGCGGGACCGTCTCTGCAAGCCAGGGTGGTTGCACTCAAAACACCAGCATCGAAAGCAGGCATGGTGAGATGGTCACTAGACATTACTTGCTTTCACTCAAAGCAGCAGGTGGAAGAAAGTGGGACCCCTGTAATCCCTGTTTAGTACACAAAATAGATCATTAACTACTTCAGGAACATTATAGTTTGAAAATTTTCAGTTGGATGTTACATGTTGAATGTTGCAATCAAATGGATTCTGGATTTTGAAGTTTTCTGTATTAACGGAAAGTGAAGGAGGTTCTGTGAGGTTGCACTTCACAATTCATAGATAGCTCTGTCAGGAAAATTATATATTGTTTTCAGACCTAAGCAAAAGTGAGGCTTTACATTATAAATCAAGAGCCTGTGTGTTCAAATAAATGCAGAGAAAAAATCTGGCAGTTCTTCCCCATACTTTTTGTTCCATGCCCCTGGCCTTCGGAAACATGCCACAATCGCTTATGATGCACATTTGGTTAAATACAAATATGATGGAATGTGCATTTGTTCCAAACCTGAAATCTCCAAATAAAGCAATGGAGCTATGTGGCCACAGAACACAAAAATCAGATTTAGACTAATGAACTAACTTGGAAGGCTGTGAGTGCCCCTACTATTACAAGTTCTTGAATGGCGACACTGAGGTGACAGGGAGTACTTAATAATTTCTGATGGCATGCCGGCTGCAAAAACTATATGAAGTATAAATAACTGGAAGGTCATTCCTCCAGACCTATTCTGCCTACCGTACAGCTTTGCCTGTGTGTTTATTTATTAGATGTAAAGTTATGAAAAAATATTTTGAAGTTCTGAGAAACATTACTTTACAAGTCATTATTGCTCTAGTATTTTAATATGTCCATCACCTTTCCTAGCAGGCTTTCTGCGAGAAGCACTTTAGTCTCAAATATTTGCTTTCATAAGCCAAGTGGTGCTCATGGCACAACCACCATTGAATTCTCACCATATTTTTGCATGAGCTCACGTTTTTGTGGTAAAAAAAATTGCTCACCGTTACTTTTTTGCCTGTGTATACTCAAACTTAGGGTGATACATGCACTCATGTCTTCAACATATCAATAAAGTGCATTGAGAAAATTCTTGATATTTGTATGTGCTATTGCCAGCCTCCAGCAATGAAGGATACCCCTGAAAAGGCGTTCCTGCGTCATCAGGTGAAGCGCTACGCTGCCATCCATGTCTCCACCAAAAATAAAATAAAAAGACTGCAGCAAGCGCAGTGCCGTCTTCAACGCAAGGTTGCTCACCTTTCAAGTGTGATTGATGATCTATCAAAAAACAAAATTCTGATTGAGGAAAACATTGCTGCACTCCAAAGCCTTGCAGGCTCCAAAGAAAACCTATTGATGCGTCACATTGTCCAAAAATTGGGCAAACCACATTCGATGGCCTACTCTCCTGAGTTAAGAGCATTTGCATTAACTTTGCCTTTTTATTCCCCCAGGGCATATAACTATGTCAGGGCTGTTTTTGACACGTTTGCCTCACCCAAAGACATTGTCAAAATGGCTTGAGCATATTGATGGCTCTCCTGGTTTTTCTAAAGAAGCATTGGCTGCACTTGAAATGAAAGTGGAAGAAAATTCAAATCTAGGCCATTCTACACTCTGCAACTTGGTTGTACACGAAATGGCGATTAGGCGACATGTCAAATGGGACGGTAAAAGGTTTCATGGGCATGTGGACATGGGAACTGAAGTGAACGATGACAGCTTCCCCGTTGCTAAAGACTCCTTTGTTGCTTTGCTGGTGGTAATCAATGGGAGATGGAAGCTACCATTAGGGCACTTCCTTGTTGATGGCCTAGGAGGTGAGCAACGGAGCAATATTGTCCTCCAGGCTACTTCTCTTGCACACGAAAAGGGCGCACATGTAGTAAGTTTAACTTGCGATGGTGCAGCTGTGAATTTTTCTATATTGCGCAACCTTGGTTGCAAGCTTGGCTTGGAAGAGCTGAACACTGCTTTTCCTCAACCTGTGGCAAATCGACCAATATTTGTTTTATTGGATGCCTGCCACATGCTTAAACTTCTTAGAAACACACTATGTGACAAAAAAATTTTGGAAAATGCCAATGGAGGCCTAATAATGTGGAGGCACATCGAACAGCTGCACGAGTTGCAATACTACTCAGAAAGACTGCATTTGGCAAACAATACTCAGAAAGACTGCATTTGGCAAACAAACTGAGACAATCCTACACCAACTGGGAATCTCGGCCAATGAAAGTATCCCTTGCAGCACAGCTATTCAGCACATCTGTAGCAGATGCTATTGCAGAATGCAGGACACAAAACGTAACAAGTTTGCGAGATTCTGCAGCCACAGAGGAGTTTGCAAGATATGTGAACAATGTGTTCGACATTCTCAACTCGCGACACCTGAAACAAACAGGCTGGAAAAAGCCCGCTGTGGCCTGAAAATGTGGCTGCTGTTACCACATACTTGCAAAAAGCAAAGGAATACTTTTCCTCTATTCGAGACCCAGCACAAAAAAAACTGATCACAGAAACTAACAGAAAGACAGGATGTATTGGCTTTTTAATTTGCATGCAGAGTGGAATTTCCTTGTAAACCCATTTAGTTCAGGATAATGCAGTATTAGCATATCTGCCTACTTCAAAATTGAGTTAGGACCATCTTGAACTGTTTTTTGCAGCGATACATTCATTCGGCCGCTGCAATGATAATCCAACTGCATGGCAGTTTGCTGCAGCATTCAAGCGCCTTATAATGCAAAATGAGGTTAAAGATGTTGCCAGTGGAAACTGTCTTCCACTTGAGCTCATCAGTATTTTCTACGTGAGCTCATCTGTGAAGTCATCTTCATCAGAAGTAATAAACATGACCACCGCTCGCAATAACTTTATAGAAAATGAGCATTCTGTCGAAACAGTGCCGAGCATTGTTGAAGAGAATGCTTACTTCTCTGATCCAGGCAAAATTTCAGAAACTGCAGAGGTTGTTGTTTCATACATTGCTGGATTTGTAGTAAGAAATCTACAAGCCAGTCTGAAGTGTCATGAGTGTGTATCTGCGCTAACTGCATCACGTCATGATAACAAAACCTACTCCCTGATTCGAAGGAAATCGCATGGTGGCTTAATCGACCCGTCAAAAGATGTCCTCACAACCTGTCAGCAATGTGAGAAAGAACTGCGTCGAGCCATAGCTTGTTCTCCTTTGATGCCACGAGGGCTTGCAGATAAGGTTGCAGTAGCTGCAATGACAGCATTTATAGGGAAAGACCTTTTTAGAGTTCTTAATAAATACGATTGATAACCTTCCCCTTGAAAACCACTCATTCCACCTTGTGAGGGCAATTGTACAAAAATATCTAGACATCAGGATGCATTATCTTGCCAAGACAGGATGCATTATCTTGCCAAGACGGCCACAGAGCGACTTCACTTAGAAAAGGTGCGACACAAGCACACAAAGCTGACACAATTCAAAGGTCAATAGTTAAAAAAATGATTGCAAATTAAATACTGCGCCATGGGGCACAGATATTGCTGCAGTAACATCTTTAAATCATTGGCTATCAGCCCTGTCAGGCCGCTAAGGCAGTTTTCTTGCAGCTGCTTCCTGTCTTGAGGTCGGTGAAAAATAAATATTGTTAATATTAATTATCAAGCATTGACCTAATAACTGTTAGAGAAATTGTGTTACATGATTAACACAATTTGTTTCAACAAAGTGTCTTCTTTGTGTTTCATATGATGCTTGCAGTACACACTAACATGCAAAGCTTTGAATGCATGTTGAGGCTGTTGCATGTTCTTTAACTCTAAATGTTGTATATTGTTCAAGAGTTCATACAAAGTGCAGGCAACCAATGTTATTGTTTTTACTACCCTCGTCAAGCTACACATGCTTCATAATGCATGTTATTATTGGTTTTTCTTTAAGCACACAGCACTTCTACAGCCCAAGTGCTACTGGAAGTCCAATTGTACTTACGTACGTGTGTTACATTGTGCATAATAATGATAATCACTTCAGAACTGTATAATGATAGGGAAGCTCAACCTTAACCTATCCAACGATAAGCACCCATAATATACATTTTATTCTTATGCGTAACAATGTTATACGTTTATACAGCTTATATTTAGTTCTCGAAATTGTGTATAACAGTTATGAAATAAAATGTGTTGCTTACTGCTTCACGCATTGCCGTTTCGGTTCGTACTGCATCACAACGTGCATCTGAGCATAAGGTTTAATTTGATCACACGCAAGTTTTGCATATAATGTGTTTCGCAATTATACGCGCGCCGTATAATGCTTCTCTGAGCTAAACTGGTGAATCGTTCCAGCTCAAATTTCGCACACAAATGGAATTTGGTCGCCAGTATTAATGTTTTAAATCACATTTATGGGGGGGTACTCACCCGATTCTATCAAAGAAGTCACTATTTGCATCGTCTACGGCGATGGCGAAGCAAAACTAGCCACGGCGCGCGTATAATTCTGCAATGCCCTTCACTGAGAGCAGCACAAATAATCCCAGCAATCGCTTGATTCATTGGGTTTATTTAACATCTCAAAACGACTTAGACTATGAGTGCCACCGTAGTGGAGGGTTCAAGATAAACTGACTGCCTGAGGATCATTAACGTGCACCGATGCACGGGCCTCTGCATTTCGCTACCACTGAAATGCGGCAGCCAAGACTAGGATGGTAATTATCTACAGTAATGTGCGAGCGATTGCCTCGTTTCTTCATCTCTGGAGCAGGTGTGTCTTAAAAATCCATGCAAACAATTTACGGCAGATCCTTTCCCGCGATTTATGCTGGAAGACGGGGAAAGGTGTCTATGCTAAGGCAACACTGCCGCACGTCATCACAGGTGGACGCCTTCAGTTACGTGTTTCCCCATTTACAGTGAAAATTTAAGCAAAAGTACGGAGAGAGAGCCATCCAAAAGAGTTGCTTCACCTTAATTTCTATTGAGTAAGTATTGAATCCGCGCAAGCCATTGTCGTGAGACATACCAGATGTGCACGCTTCTGCCTGGCGCTGTTAGTTTGCACAAAAAATACGTTATCTCTCATAAATTTCATAGGGACCACCGAACGATCGCACATACCGAACCAGAAAAAAGTGGCTTGGAGCTCGCCAAAGCAGGCGGCCGCGTTGTAGGCCGAGCAGACGCGCGCACTAAAACATACCGACACCAAAACATTAGGGACTCTGAGAGCGAAAAAATGGGGAATGAAATGGCTTCATAAACACTCGGCTTGCAAAGGCTGGCCGCTGGATGTCATGCTCCCTCCTAAGTTTTTTTTTCCTCCATGCTGGCAAGGGCCCCATCCGCCATTGACCAGGCACAGAAAAATAGAGGCCGCTATGGTCTGACGCTGCCTGCATGTGGTAGCAGCGCAAAAGATGGAGCCCACTGGGCAGGTGACGCATGCCACGCGTCCAGCATGGGCAGCAAGATATATAAACTTCTCAAATCGCTGCTGTTTCTTGACGATGCAGAAGCAATCATCCATGTACCGAAGGAAGATCTCCTTGAGCGTGGTGTGAAGCTGGAGAGAGCCCGAGACTCTAGCGACACCATGGTCAAGTTTGCTGCGGCGACAGATATGGACACTCCCATAGCCATTCCATGACAGATGTTGCTCAGGAACCTGAAACAGGTATTAGCTGGGCAGAACTGCAGGAGCCTGCCAAGGCCCAGAACGTCGATTGGTGTTCTTTTCGGTAAAGTTGGGTCCGTTTCAAGCGCATCTGTGCAACGAGGAAGTAGACGGTTGTCTGCCATTCCTAGACACCCTTGAATTAGAGAAAACCTAGCGCCAAAACCATGCAAACCACAAGGACGAACGACGCATGCAAGATAGCTTTACAAGATAGTTGCAAGATAGCTTTCACAATCGGATGAGCCGACATTCGGTGGGTTCCCCTGCTTTGTGTTGGCTGCTGTTTGCGAGACCCTCCTTCAAAAACTTAAGCACGGAACCCGAAGAAATACCGGAGAAGATCGTTTCAGGACATAGAAGCCGCTAGTTGTGCCTTATGTACACAGACCTCGCACAGCTTGAGGAAAGTGGCCGACAGGTATGGCGTGAGTGTCGTTTTTTCGGCTCCTAACAAGCTGGAAAAGTTGTGCCCCCGAATCTGCAACTCTAGGAAGCGGGGTTGCCAGATAAAGCACGACACTCCGTTTATCAAGTGTTCCGTAGGAGTGGTCTAGGCTATCCCCTTAACTTGTGGGAAGTTTTATGTCGGTCAGACTGGCCACTGCATCAACGAGCGTTTGGGGGACCATGCCCGAAATTTGTCAGACTTAAAAGATAAGTACGCACATTTGGTTGCGCACGTAATGAGCTGCGACGGGTGCGAGGCGCATTTGAATGAGACGAAGATTCTTGTTGGCAAGAGCATAGATAAGACCAAGTGTTAGCCTAGAGGCTTACTACATAAAGAAATTTGGCTGTAGGTGCATCAGTACTCCTTCTTTATCTCTTTTTGCCTCAGAGTAACTTTTTAGATTCAGTTATCATGTAATCTTCCTTTTTCTTGTGTGATTTTTGGCTGCCTGCCAGTTTCTGCGAAGCGATATTACCTTTGTTCACCTTCTCCTCCTTGTCACCCTTCTCTCCCCTTGAAGCTTCACCCTATATAAGCTGCATCTTGGCTTCAATAAAATTCAGTTGTCAGTATAGCGCTTGTGTCTCGTCGTCGTTCGTCCTTGTGGTTTGCATGGTTTTGGCGCTAGGTTTTCTCTAATTCAAGTATGCACCAACTAGCCCAAAAAGAGGTGTTAATGTAGACACCCTTGTAAAACGTGACGGTTACAGAATTTCACTCGTTGTATTGAGGAAGGACAGGCACACCAGCATGTACTTTAACTTCAGCTCCGTGCACCTGACCTCTCACAAGAAGTCCGCAGATGCATCACCAATTTATTGAAGAACAATATGGCAATGGATTGAGGCATACCTAACACATACTGAAGTTTCTTGACAACGTTGCCAGTTCAAATAAAGATGTATGATCAGGTATTCCACAAGGGTCTGTGATAAGACTTTTCTTTTACCTTTGTATTATATCAACGATATGAGCATCAGCTTTTCATCACAAAAAAAAACTATTAAACATTATGCAGACAACACTATTATTCATTGTAATATACAATATCATGTTGATCAGAACAGACTGAACGAGCACTTGGACGTAATTAGTACTGGGTGCTTGTGGTGGCAAATGGACATGAATACAGAAAAGCAGTTGTTTTTTTATTATAGTAAAAGACCCCCTGCTTTTTTATTATAGAATTGGTCAGTAGCACATGTACACAAAGTTTGCAACAAAGCAATTAAAAAGCTTTCAGACGTTACAGCAGATGTGAAGCAGACTCCTACTGCTACTGGCCAACGCAAGCCCAGTTTGGGAGCCTTATGCTGCGCAGATTATTTTGAAATGTGAATGCATACAGAACAAGGCTCTCAGGTTCATATAATACTAATTCTAGAATGCAATCATCTTCATAAAGACTGGACTAACGACTGTAAAGAAGAAAATGAAACACAATAGGATTTTTCTTTTATCGTATTTTGCATGGCTATTAAAGCGTAAACCTTGTAAGATATATTACAAGATATAGTCCGACCCACCAAAACACACCAAACATAATAAACCACTGATTTACAGGAGATTGTTTTCGTTATTCTGTTCTCGTGCGGACAATATACCTGAGTGGAACAAAAACTACACAATGAAATTATCGGTTCTGAAGGTAAGGGAGCTTTTAAGTTGCATTGCAGGAATATTCCAAGAGTTCGTAAGATATTTTGTATACTAGCCTTGCTACAAGTCATTGTTTAAGTGTTCTACAAACATTGCTTCTGCTTCTTTTCATTTCAATGCACGTTAGTGGAACAATTGCTTGTACTTTTGTTACTTCGGCTGTGCGCATTTTTTTTTTTCAGATTGCATACACGTTGTTGACTGAAAGCGATGCTTTGTGGTCTTTTCAAATATTTCTGCGCATGTTTAAATTTGTTTCCCACAACAGTTTATGCCATATCATGCGCTTTAAGTAGTGTGCCATAATGATAATGTTCAATGATTTCGTTTACTTCGCTTGCCTTTATTTTATTTCATATGCAGAGACTTCAAAGTTTTATATTTGCAGAAATGCAACTCCTGCCTTAGCCTGGCCGGCAGTATGAATAAATAAATAATAACTGGCTCAGTGGCAGATTGCCCGCATTGGCCAGCACAGCCCAGCGCATCCCAGAGCACGTTGTTTCAGTCGTCAATTTGGATTTCCAGACTGCGACAGGGTTTGTGCCTCTTGGCAGATTCAGAGCAATATGCCAAATAGCAGACTGGAACTTGTCATAATCTGCTTTACGAACATAGATCGTTCTTAGCATTTGCCGTCCTGCCTGGACAATATCAGGCCTGCAGTATTGTGCATATAACAGACATTCTTTCCGGACCCGAGTTCGGAACGCGCACCGGTGACTTCATAATGACAATGATCAGCCCCATCACCGCCTGCTAATAGAAGCTATTCTACGCCCGGTGCTCCATCATGGCACCCGTCACGTCGCATGCAGGCCATTCAGGAAAGATTTTGCCAATAGTTGACTGTATAGTAGATGCCTTTACAGCGACTATCTAGCAGCTTTAGACGTGCAGATAAATGCATGTATGGTAAAAAATAGGGGCTGAAAAACACAGTAAATTACATTTGCAGTTGCATTACTTCATTGTGTAACCCAGACTTTCCTTTCATCCGTGCCTCTTGCATGTGATGAGCCCACAAAAGTCTGCAGAACATGGGAAACGAAAAGCCCCCGAACTTCTGCCTTCAGGCATGGCTCAATATCGAGAGGTGCACAGTGCAGGCAGTCCGTGGCTGCATGAGTACACTGCTAAGGAATTGACCATCTTCGTGCCCTCCATGCTCCAAACACTCCTTGGTTGTTTATGCACGGGAAAACTACACAGGTGGCCTAACCAACTACACTAACTTTTTCCACTTGATCCATTTTGCTCTTCTACACATTTTGGAACCCACTGCCTACCTATAGTAGGATACAAAAAAAAAAGAAAACACTTGGTAACACTGGACACTGTCCACAGTATCCTGTATTACCTTGCTGACCAACCTGAAGAAAATCAGTTTTGAAAAATTTTACTCTATCAAACAAGCAAGAGGCATCAAAATTCTTGAACTTCTATTTTCGTCTCATGATTAGCTTCTTGTTTAAAGGGACATTAAGGAGAAATTGAAGTTGGCTTGTATCGATAGAATACCAGCTCCTGATCACAAAAAAGCCACTCTTACTGAAAACAAGGCTCTTGTAAGGTAGAAAATAGCAAGAACCAAAATACAGGTATCGCCGCCACAGGCCAATCTCGCAAGTACAAGCGTGATGACGTCATAGGACAAGAGATGTCACCTTGGAGGAATTTTCCTTCCTACATGGAGGCCGCGAATCTCTGAGGCTGACAAAGGAAGGTTGGGCGGTTCAATATTGAAGTAAGTTTTGTTTTAAAACCGATAGTGCACTTTTATCACACAAGGAAGACAGACAAAAGACAACCTGAATGTTGGAAGAAAAGAAAACCGATGCTTGGCGGCGCCACAGGCACCCAGGAATGTTTCGATTTGTTATGGCGCTTCGCGTCTATGAGCTTTGCGTGCCCCATGGTTTTGTTTTTGACGAGCCTCGATTTACAAGCGCCGAACAGGAGAGGAACGCCAAGTGCCGCTTCAAGTGCTAGTTAACCTTTGAAGGAGCCTGTTAAGGCTGGTCAGATGATCGCCACCGTCAATGAAAAACTATGATGACACGATGGTCGGTAATCCTACAAGGCAGTTCGCAGTATAAAGAGCACTTGTGTCTTCGCACGCTCACCTGGCGAAACATTTTCGGCTGTGGCAGTCAACTTCAAACTACTTAACGGAAATCGTTTATTAGGGACGGGAGACAAGGTACAAGGCAGTTAAGAAAAACTGCTGATGGCCTAGCTCTGCAAGAATATATGTAGCGAAAGCGCGGAGACTTCTGCATCGGAAGAGTGCATTCACTAGATGCGCCTTTATTCGCGATTTAACCTTGAGTTGCCGTGGCGGAGTGGTAGCCTCTCCGCCTCAAAACCCAAAGGCCCTGGTTCGATTCCGAGCCTCGGCACAGGTTTTCTGTTTTATTCAGTTAGTGGGCGGAGGGTTTCAGTGGCTCCCATAGATGCCGCCTCCGAATACGTTGGTTAGCAGTTAAGCGCAGGCTCTGTTAAGGCACATTTATACTCCGGCGTAACGCGCGTGTGCGCGCGCTGCACGGCGATGTCACGTCGGCCAAAGCGAGACCGTCCTCCAACTGCGCTGGACCGCCGATGCGTTCGGCGGCTTCGGCGCACTCTGACTGCACTGGCGGAGACTTGGAGCATGTCTCTATTTCGCGCCGAGTGTGCCAAGCGCCGCCGGCCCGGCCAGACCGATTGGGCTCCGTGGCGAGGTGCGCGTTGCGACGTCATTCAATAGCTTTGGCAGTTGGGCCCAACTGCCGAAGCTATTCTTTTCGAGCTCTCGGCTAATTTAATCCATTCACAGTACACATCTCAAGGTACATGCAAGTGGGCGAGAGAGCCCGATCCAGTGGACCATGTACCTCCGGAAACGCGCGGAAGCCATTGAAGCGTCGTGCGTTGGCTTTACTTTCAAGCCGAAGTTTAAACGCGAGCGCCCTTGAGCACCCGTTTTTTGTGGCAAAAAAAAAATAAATAACCTGGCCCTTGCAACTGTGGGAGACCTCGACGCCGCATGCTGCACCGTGCAACCACACTGTTCAAGGAATCACAATCCGCCGGCCCCAAAGCCCCGGCCAGCCTCCGATGGGCGCGACGCGCCGACCTTGTCCTGGCCCCTCGTAACTCCCCGCACTGGGGTTGCGATACTATTTAATTTGCAACGGCTGCTCACGGCGGAAGGGGGAAACGACCCGCCAGTGCCTAACCTAACCGTGCTCCTTCAAAAGCATCGGACGCTCTGTGGGGCTGAGGTCGCTGAAATGCAGGCCGGAGTTTTTGCGAGAACTTCATCGTCAGGTTCGGGAACGGGATCCATCGTAACGCTGGCAAGACGCCGGTGCAAACTTAAACGAAGCGACGGTAGCGACCCCCGATATATGCCTTCAACGTGCGGCGGCGGTAGCTTTCATTTCGGCTGCTGCGCTAGACCGCAGCGCTAGCCGCCAGAAATCACGAAGTCTGCGTTTACGTCACGTTTCACGTCACTCCGTCCTATGACGTCATGAGTTCCCGAGTTTGAATCGGAGCGGTAGGAAGAACTTTTTCAACTTCGAATCCAAATTTCTTTGATATAAATGCATCTTTCGCTCCCGGACAAGAGGCAACAAAGCCATGAAATGCAGAACTATGAGATTTTGCTAAAAAAAATTTGATAGAGTTCTCCTCACTGTCCCTTTAAGTAATTAGAACAGCTTTAACAAAGAGGAATTTCTGTTCGGCAAGCCTGAATGTGGATGGAGGTTCACTGCAGACTTGACTTGTACGTGACTATAGTTCCCAGTTTTCCATTCTGTTCTATAGTTCTGCATAGTTTGTTGCAACATAACATTGGCTATTGCCTTGCCTGCAGGTATCTGCCACTGCAAGACTCAATAGTGCCAACTTCTTACACCTACTTCCTCATTTATGGATGTGTTTCACTAGTGCTGCACTCTTGCTCCACACACAGTCAAGGCACGGGTTTACCCAATGCTCGCCCACATCTCTTAGCAACCAACTGGCAATCTTAACACAAAAATAGCAGCTGAAATGCACACTGAACTTACTAGTTTTGGTGCTTTTCTAACTTTTATGCGTAGGCATGTGGCCTGAAGATGCCTAGGAGATTCCCCATGGTGACAGGCACTAATAAGCTACGGTGCTCTCATTGCCATGAACACCACAACACTCGCAACAGCTTGCTATGCTAAGATGAACATACGTAATACCTCAATGAATCGAGTGAAACCAGGTTCATTCCATGCAGCTGTCCGACTGATTTCGATGCAGCAGCACCACAAAGCAGGAGGAGGATGTATGGACAAAGAACACAAATGCATTCCAATGCACTCGCACATGAACACTCACTTTTATTTGTTGCAGTTTCTGGAAGACTGCAGGCATAGTTAAAACCAGGTCTAATGTGGAACCCTGGTACCGATGGCCACACAAATTCATAAGCATAGTCCACTGCTTTGACTCAGTTTTAAACAATCTTCACAGCTTCTCATACTTAAAGCTACTAGTTTATTCACAAAAGCCCAGCTAAATGCCACTAAACCGTAGGTAATTATATTTCAACTCCATTTTGACAGAAAGGCAACTGCATTGCAAACCCAAAACAAAATCCATAAGGCATGCTACAGTAGCATATACTCAGAACAACTGTGCTTGTAAACAGTGCACAATCCAGAAAAAAGCCACCAAATTTGCTACTTCACATTTGAACAAACCACAAGGCTCTTTAAAATATCACATACTGAGATAAAAGCAGCTGAAAAAGGACAATGCAGAGTTGCAGGCTCATTAAAAGTATACAACTTGAACCCCTCAAAATTATAGTATAAAAAAAGAGAGAGCTAAGAGTGTAAACATAAATCTGAATCTATATTCTCTTCGAAGTCACTTCCCATCATAATCTGCTTGCATGTGCTGTAGGTACGCTGGCAATCTAAACAGAAAGACCAAAAATAAACATATATTTCGACATTTAAACAGTTCTATTCAATGAAAAAAAAAAATTGTTCAAATCACACTCCTGACTAAAGGAATGGAAAATATAAAAAGTAGTTTAAGGAACAATTGTCCCAACAAATAGTTACCACAGTGAGCACGAAACCTTGCTCCAGTGCTTTGTTCAGTTAGTGAAGCACCATGTATTCTAAAGACCTTTGGTAGCAAACTAACAGCTTTGGAACTATGATCAGCCCTGATGTGGGCCCTTGACTTGAGCAGCCGTGGTCGAGTATTTTCTCTTGGCATAACCATCAGTCTTCGCATGACGAACCTGTGCACCAAAATCTGCTCAACAAAGAGAACTCCTTTGCATATAAAAGCAAGACTAAGAAAAAAAGAGAATTAAACCCAAGCAGGAAGAGCCACAAGCTGGGCCAAAAGGCTTTTACAAGCAATGTAATTTGTTTCTAGGAAATCCAATTGATGCAATAAGCTCTCTCTGGTGCATAACGGCGTGGGCAATATCAGTGTAGATGGTGGGCACAATGTACATGCCAGAATGAGAAATGAGCACAATTATGTACTCTGGAATTGCTCAAACTTTCACGAAGTCAACATGGTAATCTGTTTACATTTTCATGAACCATACAAAGCTTCTTGTTGCCATCACAAAGGGCATGAACACTAAATTGCATAGCAACCTGCCAGATGCAAACACCTGCCAAGTAGGTCTCCAGATATAAATATAAAACAACTAAGGCAGTAACCTTCCATGTGCAAACTGACCCTGAAACATCTACTGCCCATAAATCTTCAAATATTTCATGAGAGGTTCTGATGTTCATTTCAGGCTCTAATGTTTCGAAAAGTTCAGACTCTTCAAGACATTTCTGCGCAGTACAATTAGTGGGCACTATTGATGATCTAGAAGAGAATTCAAGTATGGATTTACATTCTGAAACTTGGGCTTCTCAGAAGTTCACACCACGTTTTGAAGTCGCAGTGCTAAATTATTTTTGACAGAAGCTGCATACCCAGTGCAATAATTTCACATTACATTACACATTATGCACATAAAACTCATTTGGGAAGTGAGTACAAAGAAAAACCAAATTTTTTATGTTGAAATGAAAGCCCCTATAAGGGTATGCTATCAGGCGAAGACGCTTGCACAGCAGCACAAATAGTAAGCGAAACTAATGTATAAAGCTTCAGAGGTCTCTGGCAGAAAACATTAAGGTTTCTGGATTAATTATTACAAGCGTGCACAGAGTTATTAAACAGAAAGACAACTGTCAACAAAATGCACTGCTTCCAGACTAGATAATTCTCTCACACAACAATGATCTAGACCAGCTGCCTTGTGAGCACATAATCATGCACAAAAAGAAAATCACAGCAAAAAGAATTTTACAATCTTTTGTAGGTCATTTAAAAGCGAGTTATGACCTTCAGTAAATGCGCTTTAAAAGGTATTAACAATGAGGTGCTTTCATTCTGCATCGCAATAATCTTCAGGTAGTACTTGAGTCTTCAACCTCTGACAAATCCAAACGCGGTGGTGTGGATGAAACTGGAGAACTTGACACAAAGTCCGACACCGAAGCCTGACGCATCATCCGTTGCCGGAACCCATCAGAGTCAAAAGGGGTGATGTGCTAAGATAAGAACAGAATCAATAATGACAGTGTTGCCACTCATCATCGTTCCCTCAAGGAGTGCAACCTTTCTCTCTGCCAAAACATAAGCCAACATTCGTGCCAAGCCATCCATGCACATCAAAATTATGGACAGTACTATCAAGGCATTAGAAGGACGTTTGGACAAAAGGAGCAAACAGCCCCTGAAAGAATGAAATGTGCGTGCTTTGCCAGTACCACTGTGGACAAAATGCCGCCACTGCCAACTGAATGCAAGCATGAAACGAGGACCAGATGCAAAAAGCTAACATGCAATAAAACCTAGCAGAAATTCCAAAACAAAACCTGAGCCATACATTACACAAAATTATCTGCCGGGAGTAAAAGCCACGTTTAAATGCAGAACAGGCACCTCAGAGCCGCAAATTATGCCTGCTACTGAAGCAAACACAAAGCAAACATTAGAGGGAATGAACCTATGAACATGCCACAAGCTACTATACAATGACAATGTTGCGAGAGACATGCGAAGCAACTACAAAAACACAAGCTGCCTTCTTGGACAAGCAGATATTGTGCACTGCACAAGCAAAAAATTCAATCAAATAAGCTCCACAATGAAGCAGAAAATGATGCCTACTTCAGACCATTCAATTTAACTGCCCTCTGATGCAAGACAGCCCCATAAAATCCACTGATCGATTTCAAAGTTGTAAAACATTCTTATAGTTCAACCTTAGTTAGATAGTGCCGACTTGGCATGCAATAAAAACATAGAGCCAGCATTCGCAATTGGGTATCTCAGGGTTGGCAACAAAAATCAGCCTACAGCAGTGCAATATGTGGAAGCAGTGCAAACAAAATATGCCTTCTGAAAGTAAAAGCAGCAAGTCTAAAGCATGCAAAATGCACAAAGAGCTACACCATGTTGCATTCCAAAGAAAATGATGAAACACCTTAGAATCAGCTACAACTAAGCAAAACACCAGCAATGGCATGTTTTAGCAAAAAAACCTAACATTAGCATCTAACAACGCATATATGTCAGTTTAACATTTCTGCTGTCAAGTATTTTATTTCACTAGAGCTGACGTCAAAGCATTTATCACTTAAATGTGCAAAATCCAATGCTGCTTTTAAAAAGCTGCGAATCAGCAGAAACGATGAGATAACACAAGCTATAACTGCATCCAAACGAGAGTTCTTTTTTAAAGCAGAGCTCACAAGCCCTCTGGCTTTCATTCTTGAGACAGTGTGCACATGATGGGACAAGCAATAATGCATGTCAAAAAGGTATTAAATCGCAATTGGATGTTATCTGGCAACCTTCTCAACGTTATACAAAGCAGTACACCTTGGAAAATACCTCCAATTACTTAAGCCTACCTTGGCAACCCTAAACTTAGCACACATATCCCTTCACCTGGCCTCAGCTACCTTCGACTACAGTTCCCTTCACTTAGTAACCACTGTCTCACTCCAAAAAAATTACTTGATGTCTGTTCTGTGTATTTATTACATGTCTTGCCCAAGTCTACTATTTCATTCTCTCATATTCGGCTACAGCACCTCAAATGCATTCACTTCACAAACATTAATTTTAAGCCAAGTATTGCATTTTGCTTGTTTAGGACCTCAATTAGGTGCTGTAATCAACCCTTTCAGTTAAAAGACAATGCTACCAGCAAATAAGAAGCTACCAAGTTCTTTAACACCTAGTTTTTCTCAATTTAACACCCTGAACACTTCTGAGCATGCAGCCAATAACAAGATATACATCGAGCCCGCTTATAGTGAACATGACCGCTATGAGTGATTTGTTTGTTAAACCCCAATGTGTGCACTAATTGGGCCAGACATAACAGATTCACCTTCTGTAAGGCAGAGTTTCGTGGTGCACTCTTTACGTAGTATGTGGGGGCTCACTGTCGCCTCATTGGCACTGGTTGGCCCATTTTCATATTGCTGCTTGTTTCTGCCTCAGCTAGAAAACAATGCGAGCTGCAAGTGCAAGGCGATTAACATGCCGAATGCTCCCATAAAGCCTAGCCCGTATCAAAGGTCAGTTTTAATTATGGAGCGAATGTCAGTCAATCATAAAATTTGTACCCGCAAATGCAGTCATTGCTGTGTACACGGCACTTTTTTTGTCAGGGCACTGTTTGCTGAGCGGCGACATGTGGCAACATTTCAGTGAAGAGCACACCGACGCTGCCTGTGTGACGACAGCGATGAGCTTTCGTGCAAAGGAAGTGTTCCAGGCCGTCCACGCTTATTAAGTCTCAGTGAGAGCCAACTTTTGAGCCAAACATAAGGCATGGTCATTCAGCAAAAACTTAGCACAGATGCAATGCCAGTGAAAAGGCATTTGTGGGGCACAGATATTATCATGGTGGATGACAAAAGCTGTAACAAAACTGTCCACCTTGATAGCGTTGATAGCGCACATATTTGGCGAAAGAGCGTATGCTTTTTCAGTTAGTAGCATTAATTTCTTTATGACCCACCTTAAAGAGATTTCTGGAGTTCCATATTAGACAGCACGGGCTGGAACACTTCCGAGTTCTTTTTTCTTAGTCCTGCCAAAGTATTAGTCCCATATTAGAAGGGGAGGGAGGTAGCATTGCCAACCCATGAAAGTGCCACCCTTCTCTCCAGGCATGAAATTCCCCTAATAGGCAAGACTTGCAGTAGCCTCAATGCACGCAAAAACCATGATACTGTGCTCCCGTGGCGAATTTTCTCTTTTCTTTGCATTCCTGTGAACAGCATCTTAGCCATGGTTTTCACATGCAAAGTGAAAGCTGACAAGGTTTCTATGCTTTTGTACATCCCCATAGCGAGTGCAACCGTGCAGTGTCTCCCTGCCCATTGTTTGCTATGCCTGCATGTTCACTGTAAGTGGATTCTGTGATCACAGACGTTTGTTCTAACTGAGGCTCAGCCACATAAACTTAATGCCATGTCGTCTTTGTTTGTACTAAGCAAGTGTTCATTATAAGTGGGGCAGTCAAAAGTGGGCTAAACTTTGTCTCCCTACCCAATACACTTTCTGATTGGTATTTTCTTACTCTTTCTGTGGAGGACTATAGTCACTACACAGCTGTTGCACACATAAGAGTGAAAGCAGCATAGGAGATTTTCTCAATACTGCAAATGGTACTGCCATCATAAAACCAAAAACTCCCAACTTTAACTTCGTGGCTAAAGAGGATACTGCCCAGGTGGGCCCAAGCAAGAGAGGCCATGCGGACCAGGATGTGGGGCTCTCAAGAATAGGCTACCTGCAGCCATCTGATCAAGTGACCACACGAGATAAGGGGTAACGAGAGTGGGAGCACTTATGGGAGGAAGTATAATATGGCTATAACGGTCACTTTGGCTGGGGGCCTTTGGCTGGGAAGAGTTCACTCCCAGAATATTTATGCAAGCATTGTCCATGCCCTGGCTACTACGTCGCACCCAAATGAACACCAGCATTTCCACTGAATCTAATGCTCTTTCGAAATTTTAAAAGACCACATACAATGATTTAGGGTCCCTTGTTTTCGGGTCTCATTTTTTATGGGATTCAGGGGGTACAAAATGGGGCATTACTTTTTGAACTCAAATTCAGGTACAAACAAGGTTATCAAAAAAAACTTACATAATTTGGGTCAATTTTTAGAGCAAAAGAGAATTTTCTATAGGTGTTTGTTTTTCTGCTGACTATAAAATGCCCAATTTTTGTGCACAATTTCATAAGTAAAGAAAAGCAGGCCACACCAAGAAACTCTACCAAAAACATCTACTGAATTCCTTTCATATAAGTTACCAATCTCCTACACAGCATTTCAGCATATGTACAAGACCTGTCTGCCTTTATTTCTATACCAAGCAAAGACATTCAACATCACAGCCGCCACTTTAAATGTGCGAGAGCAGGGGGTTCAAGATCAGTACACCAAAGACACCGCTATGTAAAACGCACAAGATATCCACAAATTTACATGCAGTGTGTTAGCCTTGCGCACTAGAAAGCCTACTTTGTGCACTGAAATACCTACACTATCTAGAAGACGCATTTTCGGACAGAAATCGAGGTTTAACCCGATTATTTAGAAACCTGTTTGGGGTGCAAGAATTGGGTTTTACCCGAAAAGAAAGGGCCCTAATTTAATTACATTGTGCATAGCCCATGAAAACCCAGTTGACATGAGTTTTCTCTATTTTGGAGTATCCTTTCCACAAGCCAGCCTAATACATCAGTTCTGCTGGCATTTACATTAGTAAGGTAATTAGTCCAAATCTTTTCAGTTTCGGGCCAGATCCTTCCTGCAGGTCAGCATTACGCTAACACTCCTTGGTCACTGGTATACTTCAGGTCATGAGCTGTAAACAAAGTTGCAAGCTTCCTGAGCACAATACTACCATTGTCTTTCAGCAAGTCTGTAGTCACTTTATCATTCCCTGTCAATTTTATGCTCTTCTTCCCACCAGCATACCATTTATCACACCCTGGCTGTCATACACACCTGTTTCACCATTAAATTAGCCACTTCAGGATCCAACGAAGGGAAATCCGGTGGCATCTGTGTGGCAACTGACGACTGCGAGCACTCAAGGAGAAACTCTCGCGAGTACATTCGGCGGTTTGATTGTGCATCATCTGGCAGATCAGAAGAATCTAACGAAGCAGTAGAAGGCACTTGTGGACGGTCAGCCTGTAGAGGAGACAATAAAAAGGGAAAATGTAACCAAGTACAAACTAATGCAAGCACTAAGCCCATACCTTGGCTGAAAACTCTGGCGAGCTTCCGGATCTCTTGAACTGCTTAGTTTGTGCAGGTGCCTCCACAATGCCAGATACTTTGGTAGCTGCAAGCCACACAAGTACATCATGTAGTACCTCTGAAAATACTAGGGTTATGTTGCTAAAATGCAGCCAGACTGTAACAAGACAGGTGATGGATATTAGGTACTCGTTTAGTATATGCAAAAAAAAAAACAACAGGAAGGCAGTTTTTTCTTGGTACCACTAAATTTGTACTGCCCTGTTGACAATAACAAATTAATTTACAGTATATTAAAATGCAATAAAATGCATGCAATTTATAATCACGTACATGTCAGATGGAAATTTCTCAGCATAAAATTTCATTAACCTTTAAAATCAGTGACTACAGTATATACAACACAGGTGGTAATAAATTTTAAAAAATGTTCACATAAGGAATAGCAAGAATCTCACTAGCAGAATGGCTGCTATAACTTGATTTCTAAGCTGTGGAGTGTTTCTTTGATCAAGAAAAGGTAGAAAAAGTTCTCTAAGGAGCATCCATCACCCACATTTATGAGCAAACAGCATGGCAAACCCATAAACGTCTATAAATACTGGCAAAGAGCAATGGCACCTTATTTTTCTGCTCCAACTCGTAAAACCTGCAGTTTTAAGCTGTATGGGATACATGTTTAATAACAATCGCCTCATCTCCTTCCAGTTGTTGCTACCATGCAGAGCCAGAGTAGCAGGCAACCTGCCTACTGAAGGAATGAAGCTCAACAAGACATTTGACTATAAACTGCCAGTGACTATTGGCAACAGATGCTACAGGGAAAATGCTGAAATCCCTACCAGCCCTTTACTCACAGCCATTTATTCTTCAGCTAACGGGTTTTGATCTTGCATAAAACAAGTGGGAAGTAGTCGACCGATTCAACATGCTCAAATTGCGGGAACTGCAACAGGACAGCTGCAGCAAATCAATGAGAACAATTTCTTACTAAGAGTGAAATGCTACCAGAGCTAGTGTGCCTATTTGCACTGTCCACATGGTACCCATTCCCTTGTTCATCATTAGTGAATGGATCAAGCGAGACTGCATTTACTGTTGGAACAATGTTTGAGAAGAGTATATTGCCATGTTTTACAGTTTATTTCATACCAATTTCTTCGTTGATAGACTCCAGCCTACAAAGGTAGGGCAGAGCAGCATTTAAATAAAGTTGAGCAAATATCAAAACAAAAAGTCTCTCTCTGACTCAGCATAACTCCAATAAGCAGCTGCTTGAAACTATGGATGCAAACTGCAATTGCAGATGAGATAAGAGTTGAGACCGCTTGGTAAGCACAGCATGAGTATACGAGCACATCAGAATACTTGTTTCTGCTGGTCATGATGCATATTTGATGAGCTTTACAAATGCAACAAGAGTCTTACATGTTTTAAATGGACTAGGGCCAAATTTAGAAAACTGGAAGTTGCATACTGCAAATGCCCTCCATCATATGTACTATTTGTCAAAAAAGTTTCCATTCCACTGCGCCAGTGTTTATAGCGATCTTGGTGCTGTGCAGCTTTCAAGCAACTGGTGTCGCAAACTAGTTTTAGAGTTTGGTATGACAAGAAGGAATTCTCTAAATTACTCTCTCAAGCTGGTGCAGACAATGCAGCCATTTGGTGAAGTGACACATGCGCTTCCACTCTGGCAATTGGCTAGGTAACACGGGAACTTTTGCGACAGATGGTACTGAAGCTGGTATGTCTTCCTACAGATGTGAACAGGTCTCAGCACTTTGGAACGCTTAATTTCAAGTTTCATACTTGTCTTTTTTTGACCTTTAACACGTTACTCCAGTCAGCTACATACCAATCTGTGCAGGCAGGTTCTTCATTATGCTTCCAGACCGAGAAACGTGCTTTGGAGACTGGGTAGGTGCCTTTTCCTAAAGAGAACATTCAAACCTATCAGCGTAAATACTGGCAATATTACTGGCATAAATACTGGCTTTCACATTATTCAGCAAATATAACCAAAACTCCATTTAAGAATTTATGTACACAATATAGCAACTGTGCACAGTTTTGTGGTACACTTCCTCAGCAGTAACAGTGAAGACCCATGCAGTGAACACTTCGCATGCATGAGTCAACAAGAAAGAGCACTACAGTCAGATTCAACACAAGAACAAAGTGGCAAATGCTCCTCAAAAGGACTCCTCTAGCCAACGGCATCAAACTGTTGTCACGACGTGGTCATGTACTGTGCACCTGCCATGACATGCTAACAGGCCTGTGCGCAGCTTACAGTGGCAGGTGTGAAGTACTTGACTATTTTTTAACTGCTAGCAGTATAGTCTCCTTTCGGCAAAAAAGCCATGGTCTCTCTCACTCTGTGTGCATGCGTGAGTGAGCAAATAGTCTGCCTTGCCAGCATATGCACCAGTAAAAATGCATTGCCCACCTCAAAATCAAATTAGCCAAATTAAAAGACTCAACGTAAAGGCAAGCAATGTAAAACCGAAATGCAAACCAATACTGCTTACGCAGATTTGCTGCATCACATCGCATGATTACCTATACATTTTTGGTCCTTTAACGAAAGTGTAGGATTTATAAGCTACAAACATTGCCTATTTGTCATCCAAATGTGGTAATCAATAGATTTGAGCCAACATCAATTTGTCTCCACTGTGCCTTTTGTGGCAACTCCATTTTGTGGAAACTCCTTTCCCAAAAAACTTCTCTACCCTGGAACCAATACCATTTACAACCTATGACATCAGAAGTTCATAACTAGCAAGCATGACTATTCACTGGTTCCAGCGTTCATGGCAGAGCAAACAAGTCAGAAAAGGTTGAGGAAGAGACCATACAAAATACGGCCGTAGAAATAATGTATGAGAAATAAGGTAGAAATGCGATTATATATAGCATGTTTTGCCTAACTAGCGCCAATGTTTTTTTAAAAAAGGACAACATGCTTCACACAAATCCGAATCAGTTGTGCAAGGTTGTAGGCAGTCATATTGAACAGGTCATACTTTTAGTGCACCAAATTTGCCAATTGCTTAATAAATTTGGAGCAATACATTTTTTTGCAAAAGTTGAAAAAAATGTTGAGAAATGCCATTTCAGTTTCTCCAGTTTAACTTCAGTGTTATTTTTATTTTAAGCTTTAAATAAAGCCTGCAACATTTAAAAAGTTCCATGTGACTGTGCGCTCCCACGTCGAGATGTTACTTGGCATCTTCAAACCTGCTCCAATTAAAGGAGGTGGGTTACGGAAAGCCAAAATGAATGAACTGATCACCAGTCACAGCATGGGTCAGTGATCATTCCAGGGTGAGCACAGGCACTTTGCTTAGTTAGAATTATGATGCTGCAGCAGCAGTGCGCTCCCGCTACGGTAACCACCATAGCCACCCTAACCACGCCGTACAACACAGATAATTTCTTTTGCAGTCCAATATGGCTGTGCCTCTTGCGACGAAGCTTTTTGTCGCACATGTGTGGCTCTTGCCTCAAAGAGCAGTGCCATTTTCATTCACTCTAGGTCTTAGCCTTGCCAAGTAGTCCCACGTGCTTTGCTGTTTCTGAATGATTTTATTAAAGAGACACTGAGGACAGACTGAAGTTTGGCCTGCATAGGTAGATTGCATTATTCTAACAACAAAGGCTTTCACTGAAAACAAAGCTTTTATAAGCTAGAAAAGGCAAAAAAGAATTTAAAACAGGTGTAGCCACCAGCAGCTGATTGCACAAGTAAAAGTGTGTCAACACAGTTTTTTGGGCGTGAATCCTAGAGGCCTTCAAAACGATAACGAAGCTATTTCGGTGTAGATGTGACAGGCTTGAATAGAGTGGTGGGAAAACAAAATTTTCCTCAGTAATAAACGCTGTCGGACGAGCATCGACATGCTCAGAAAGAGACTCAAGCTTTACTGCGCACACAAAAAATACTAAGTGTTTCCTACGAAGAAACACGGTTCGGATGACTATCTTGCACTGCGACTATAAATCAGATTGAAAGCTGTGGAGTTTAGCGTCCCAAAGCGACACGTAGCCTATGAGGGATGCCATAGTGGATGGCTCCGGACTAATTTATGACACTGCACAGCACATGGGTGCCTTTTGCGTTTCACATCCATCAAAACGTGGCTGCCGTGGCCAGGACTGAACTAGGTACCCTGGCTCAGTAGCCAAGCACCCTAACCACTAAGCCATCGCAGTGGGTTTTTAATTCCCAAGCTCGTGTGGGCAGAGGACGTTCCGGAAGAACACAAGCTCAAGATCATGCGTGTACATCGTGGTCACATTATACCAATCCCATCATTGCCAGTGCTTCAATGTGAACTCCTATTTATACGAACAGACTTTCTACCATGAATTTCGAATTGCGTGGCTCTATCGTGCAAACAAATCAGAAGCTCGGAATTGACGGTGCACATAAGGGAGTAACTGTTCATTAGCATCCACCCAAGCACAACCATACGGCTACAAAGGAAAGCTAAAGAGATTTCAAAGAAACCCCGTAGGATTTTGAAGTTTTCTGTATTAACGGAAAGTGAAGGAGGTTCTGTGAGGTTGCACTTCACAATTCATAGATAGCTCTGTCAGGAAAATTATATATTGTTTTCAGACCTAAGCAAAAGTGAGGCTTTACATTATAAATCAAGAGCCTGTGTGTTCAAATAAATGCAGAGAAAAAATCTGGCAGTTCTTCCCCATACTTTTTGTTCCATGCCTCTGGCCTTCGGAAACATGCCACAATCGCTTATGCACATTTGGTTAAATACAAATATGATGGAAAGTGCATTTGTTCCAAACCTGAAATCTCCAAATAAAGCAATGGAGCTATGTGGCCACTGAACACAAAAATCAGATTTAGACTAATGAACTAACTTGGAAGGCTGTGAGTGCCCCTACTATTACAAGTTCTTGAATGGCGACACTGAGGTGACAGGGAGTACTTAATAATTTCTGATGGCATGCCGGCTGCAAAAACTATATGAAGTATAAATAACTGGAAGGTCATTCCTCCAGACCTATTCTGCCTACCGTACAGCTTTGCCTGTGTGTTTATTTATTAGATGTAAAGTTATGAAAAAATATTTTGAAGTTCTGAGAAACGTTACTTTACAAGTCATTATTGCTCTAGTATTTTAATATGTCCATCACCTTTCCTAGCAGGCTTTCTGTGAGAAGCACTTTAGTCTCAAATATTTGCTTTCATAAGCCAAGTGGTGCTCATGGCACAACCACCATTGAATTCTCACCATATCTTTGCATGAGCTCACGTTTTTGTGGTAAAAAAAATTGCTCACCGTTACTTTTTTGCCTGTGTATACTCAAACTTAGGGTGATACATGCACTCATGTCTTCAACATATCAATAAAGTGCAGTGAGAAAATTCTTGATATTTGTATGTGCTATTGCCAGCCTCCAGCAATGAAGGATACCCCTGAAAAGGCGTTCCTGCGTCATCAGGTGAAGCGCTACGCTGCCATCCATGTCTCCACCAAAAATAAAATAAAAAGACTGCAGCAAGCGCAGCGCCGTCTTCAACGCAAGGTTGCTCACCTTTCAAGTGTGATTGATGATCTATCAAAAAACAAAATTTTGATTGAGGAAAACATTGCTGCACTCCAAAGCCTTGCAGGCTCCAAAGAAAACCTATTGATGCGTCACATTGTCCAAAAATTGGGCAAACCACATTCGATCGCCTACTCTCCAGAGTTAAGAGCGTTTGCATTAACTTTGCCTTTTTATTCCCCCAGGGCATATAACTACGTCAGGGCTGTTTTTGACACGTTTGCCTCACCCAAAGGTATTGTCAAAATGGCTTGAGCATATTGATGGCTCTCCTGGTTTTTCTAAAGAAGCATTGGCTGCACTTGAAATGAAAGTGGAAGAAAATTCAAATCTAGGCCATTCTACGCTCTGCAACTTGGTTGTACACGAAATGGCGATTAGGCGACATGTCAAATGGGACGGTAAAAGGTTTCATGGGCATGTGGACATGGGAACTGAAGTGAACGATGACAGCTTCCCCGTTGCTAAAGACTCCTTTGTTGCTTTGCTGGTGGTAATCAATGGGAGATGGAAGCTACCATTAGGGCACTTCCTTGTTGATGGCCTAGGAGGTGAGCAACGGAGCAATATTGTCCTCCAGGCTACTTCTCTTGCACACGAAAAGGGCGCACATGTAGTAAGTTTAACTTGCGATGGTGCAGCTGCGAATTTTTCTATATTGCGCAACCTTGGTTGCAAGCTTGGCTTGGAAGAGCTGAACACTGCTTTTCCTCAACCTGTGGCAAATCGACCAATATTTGTTTTATTGGATGCCTGCCACATGCTTAAACTTCTTAGAAACACACTATGTGACAAAAAAATTTTGGAAAATGCCAATGGAGGCCTAATAATGTGGAGGCACATCGAACAGCTGCACGAGTTGCAATACTCAGAAAGACTGCATTTGGCAAACAATACTCAGAAAGACTGCATTTGGCAAACAAACTGAGACAATCCTACATCAACTGGGAATCTCAGCCAATGAAAGTATCCCTTGCAGCACAGCTATTCAGCACATCTGTAGCAGATGCTATTGCAGAATGCAGGGCACAAAACGTAACAAATTTGCGAGATTCTGCAGCCACAGAGGAGTTTGTAAGATATGTGAACAATGTGTTCGACGTTCTCAACTCGCGACACCTGATATTAGCATATCTGCCTACTTCAAAATTGAGCCAGGACCATCTTGAACTGTTTTTTGCAGCGATACATTCATTCGGCCGCTGCAATGATAATCCAACTGCATGGCAGTTTGCTGCAGCATTCAAGCGCCTTATAATGCAAAATGAGGTTAAAGATGTTGCCAGTGGAAACTGTCTTCCACTTGAGCACATCAGTATTCTCTACGTGAGCTCATCTGTGAAGTCATCTTCATCAGAAGTAATAAACATGACCACCGCTCGCAATAACTTTATAGAAAATGAGCATTCTGTCGAAACAGTGCCGAGCATTGTTGAAGAGAATGCTTACTTCTCTGATCCAGGCAAAATTTCAGAAACTGCAGAGGTTGTTGTTTCATACATTGCTGGATTTGTAGTAAGAAATCTACAAGCCAGTCTGAAGTGTCATGAGTGTGTATCTGCGCTAACTGCATCACGTCATGATAACAAAACCTACTCCCTGATTCGAAGGAAATCGCATGGTGGCTTAATCGACCCGTCAAAAGATGTCCTCACAACCTGTCAGCAATGTGAGAAAGAACTGCGTCGAGCCATAGCTTGTTCTCCTTTGATATCACGAGGGCTTGCAGATAAGGTTGCAGTAGCTGCAATGACAGCATTTATAGGGAAAGACCTTTTTAGAGTTCTTAATAAATACGATTGATAACCTTCCCCTTGAAAACCACTCATCCCACCTTGTGAGGGCAATTGTACAAAAATATCTAGACATCAGGATGCATTATCTTGCCAAGACGGCCACAGAGCGACTTCACTTAGAAAAGGTGCGACACAAGCGCACAAAGCTGACACAATTCAAAGGTCAATAGTTAAAAAAATGATCGCAAATTAAATACTGCGCCATGGGGCACAGATATTGCTGCAGTAACATCTTTAAATCATTGGCTATCAGCCCTGTCAGGCCGCTAAGGCAGTTTTCTTGCGGCTGCTTCCTGTCTTGAGGTCAGTGAAAAATAAATATTGTTAATATTAATTATCAAGCATTGACCTAATAACTGTTAGAGAAATTGTGTTACATGATTAACACAATTTGTTTCAACAAAGTGTCTTTTGTGTTTCACATGATGCTTGCAGTACACACTAACATGCAAAGCTTTGAATGCATGTTGAGGCTGTTGCATGTTCTTTAACTCTAAATGTTGTATATTGTTCAAGAGTTCATACAAAGTGCAGGCAACCAATGTTATTGTTTTTACTACCCTCGTCAAACTACACATGCATCATAATGCATGTTATTATTGGTTTTTCTTTAAGCACACAGCACTTCTACAGCCCAAGTGCTACTGGAAGTCCAATTGTACTTACGTACGTGTGTTACATTGTGCATAATAATGATAATCACTTCAGAACTGTATAATGATAGGGAAGCTCAACCTTAACCTATCCAACGATAAGCACCCATAATATACATTTTATTCTTATGCGTAACAATGTTATACGTTTGTACAGCTTATATTTAGTTCTCGAAATTGTGTATAACAGTTATGAAATAAAATGTGTTGCTTACTGCTTCACGCATTGCCGTTTCGGTTCGTACTGCATCACAACGTGCATCTGAGCATAAGGTTTAATTTGATCACACGCAAGTTTTGCATATAATGTGTTTCGCAATTATACGCGCGCCGTATAATGCTTCTCTGAGCTAAACTGGTGAATTGCTCGAGCTCAAATTTCGCACACAAATGGAATTTGGTCACCAGTATTAATGTTTTAAATCACATTTATGGGGGGGTACTCACCCGATTCTATCAAAGAAGTCACTATTTGCATCGTCTACGGCGATGGCGAAGCAAAACTAGCCACGGCGCGCGTATAATTCTGCAATGCCCTTCACTGAGAGCAGCACAGATAATCCCAGCAATCGCTTGATTCATTGGGTTTATTTAACATCTCAAAACGACTTAGACTATGAGTGCCACCGTAGTGGAGGGTTCAAGATAAACTGACTGCCTGAGGATCATTAACGTGCACCGATGCACGGGCCTCTGCATTTCGCTACCACTGAAATGCGGCAGCCACGACTAGGATGGTAATTATCCACAGTAATGTGCGAGCGATTGCCTCGTTTCTTCATTCCTGGAGCAGGAGTGTCTTAAAAATCCATGCAAACAATTTACGGCAGATCCTTTCCCGCGTTTTATGCTGGAAGACGGGGAAAGGTGTCTATGCTAAGGCAACACTGCCGCACGTCATCACAGGTGGACGCCTTCAGTTACGTGTTTCCCCATTTACAGTGAAAATTTAAGCGAAAGTACGGAGAGAGAGCCATCCAAAAGAGTTGCTTCACCTTAATTTCTATTGAGTAAGTATTGAATCCACGCAAGCCATTGTCGTGAGACATACCAGATGTGCACGCTTCTGCCTGGCGCTGTTAGTTTGCACAAAAAATACATTATCTCTCATAAATTTCATAGGGACCACCGAACGATCGCACATACCGAACCAGAAAAAAGTGGCTTGGAGCTCGCCAAAGCAGGCGGCCGCGTTGTAGGCTGAGCAGACGCGCGCACTAAAACATACCGACACCAAAACATTAGGGACTCTGAGAGCGAAAAAATGGGGGATGAAATGGCTTCATAAACACTCTGCTTGCAAAGGCTGGCCGCTTGATGTCACGCTCCCTCCTAAGTTTTTTTTCCTCCATGCTGGCAAGGGCCCCATCCGCTATTGACCAGGCACAGAAAAATAGAGGCGGCTATGGTCTGACGCTGCCTGCATGTGGTAGCAGCGCAAAAGATGGAGCCCACTGGGCAGGTGACGCATGCCACGCGTCCAGCATGGGCAGCAAGATATATAAACTTCTCAAATCGCTGCTGTTTCTTGACGATGCAGAAGCAATCATCCATGTACCGAAGGAAGATCTCCTTGAGCGTGGTGTGAAGCTGGAGAGAGCCCGAGACTCTAGCGATACCATGGTCAAGTTTGCTGCGGCGACAGATATGGACACTCCCTTAACCATTCCATGACAGATGTTGCTCTGGAACCTGAAACAGGTATTAGCTGGACAGAACTGCAGGAGCCTGCCAAGGCCCAGAACGTCCATTGGTGTTCTTTTCGGTAAAGTTGGGTCCGTTTCAAGCGCATCTGTGTAACGAGGAATTAGACGGTTGTCTGCCATTCCTACACACCCTTGAATTAGAGAAAACCTAGCGCCAAAACCATGCAAACCACAAGGACGAACGACGCATGCAAGATAGCTTTACAAGATAGTTGCAAGATAGCTTTCACAATCGGATGAGCCGACTTTCGGTGGGTTCCCCTGCTTTGTGTTGGCTGCTGTTTGCGAGACCCTCCTTCAAAAACTTAAGCACGGAACCCGAAGAAATACCGGAGAAGATCGTTTCAGGACATAGAAGCCGCTAGTTGTGCCTTATGTACACAAGACCTCGCACAACTTGAGGAAAGTGGCCGACAGGTATGGCGTGAGTGTCGTTTTTTTCGGCTCCTAACAAGCTGGAAAAGTTGTGCCCCCGAATCTGCAACTCTAGGAAGCGGGGTTGCCAGATAAAGCACGACACTCCGTTTATCAAGTGTTCCGTAGGAGTGGTCTAGGCTATCCCCTTAACTTGTGGGAAGTTTTATGTCGGTCAGACTGGCCACTGCATCAACGAGCGTTTGGGGGACCATGCCCGAAATTTGTCAGACTTAAAAGATAAGTACGCATATTTGGTTGCGCACGTAATGAGCTGCGATGGGTGCGAGGCGCATTTGAATGAGACGAAGATTCTTGTTGGCAAGAGCATAGATAAGACCAAGTGTTAGCCTGGAGGCTTAGTACATAAAGAAATTTGGCTGTAGGTGCATCAGTACTCCTTCTTTATCTCTTTTTGCCTCAGAGTAACTTTTTAGATTCAGTTATCATGTAATCTTCCTTTTTCTTGTGTGATTTTTGGCTGCCTGCCCGTTTCTGTGAAGCGATATTACCTTTGTTCACCTTCTCCTCCTTGTCACCCTTCTCTCCCCTTGAAGCTTCACCCTATATAAGCTGCATCTTGGCTTCAATAAAATTCAGTTGTCAGTATAGCGCTTGTGTCTTGTCGTCGTTCGTCCTTATGGTTTGCATGGTTTTGGCGCTAGGTTTTCTCTAATTCAAGTATGCACAAACTAGCCCAAAAAGAGGTGTTAATGTAGACACCCTTGTAAAACGTGACGGTTACAGAATTTCACTCGTTGTATTGAGGAAGGACATGCACACCAGCATGTACTTTAACTTCAGCTCCGTGCACCCGACCTCTCACAAGAAGTCCGCAGATGCATCACCAATTTATTGAACAATATGGCAATGGATTGAGGCATACCTAACACATACTGAAGTTTCTTGGCAACGTTGCCAGTTCAAATAAAGATGTATGATCAGGTATTCCACAAGGGTCTGTGATAGGACTTTTCTTTTACCTTTGTATTATATCAACGACATGAGCATCAGCTTTTCATCACAAAAAAACTATTAAACATTATGCAGACAACACTATTATTCATTGTAATATACAATATCATGTTGATCAGAACAGACTGAACGAGCTCTTGGACGTAATTAGTACTGGGTGCAAGTGGTGGCAAATGGACATGAATACAGAAAAGCAGTTGTTTTTTTATTATAGTAAAAGACCCCCTGCTTTTTTATTATAGAATTGGTCAGTAGCACATGTACACAAAGTTTGCAACAAAGCAATTAAAAAGCTTTCAGACGTTACAGCAGATGTGAAGCAGACTCCTACTGCTACTGGCCAACGCAAGCCCAGTTTGGGAGCCTTATGCTGCGCAGATTATTTTGAAATGTGAATGCATACAGAACAAGGCTCTCAGGTTCATATAATACTAATTCTAGAATGCAGTCATCTTCATAAAGACTGGACTAACGACTGTAAAGAAGAAAATGGAACACAATAGGATTTTTTTTTTATCGTATTTTGCATGGCTATTAAAGCGTAAACCTTGGAAGATATATTACAAGATATAGTCCGACCCACCAAAACACACCAAACATAATAAACCACTGATTTACAGGAGATTGTTTTCGTTATTCTGTTCACGTGCGGACAATATACCTGAGTGGAACAAAAACTACACAATGAAATTATCGGTTCTGAAGGTAAGGGAGCTTTTAAGTTGCATTGCAGGAATATTCCAAGAGTTCGTAAGATATTTTGTATACTAGCCTTGCTACAAGTCATTGTTTAAGTGTTCTACAAACATTGCTTCTGCTTCTTTTCATTTCAATGCACGTTAGTGGAACAATTGCTTGTACTTTTGTTACTTCGGCTGTGCGCATTTTTTTTTTCAGATTGCATACACGTTGTTGACTGAAAGCGATGCTTTGTGGTCTTTTCAAATATTTCTGCGCATGTTTAAATTTGTTTCCCACAACAGTTTATGCCATATCATGCGCTTTAAGTAGTGTGCCATAATGCTAATGTTCAATGATTTCGTTTACTTCGCTTGCCTTTATTTTATTTCATATGCAGAGACTTCAAAGTTTTATATTTGCAGAAATGCAACTCCTGCCTTAGCCTGGCCGGCAGTATGAATAAATAAATAATAACAGGCTCAGTGGCAGATTGCCCGCATTGGGCAGCACAGCCCAGCGCATCCCAGAGCACGTTGTTTCAGTCATCAATTTGGAACGCGCACCGGTGACTTCATAATGACAATGATCAGCCCCATCACCGCCTGCTAATGGAAGCTATTCTACGCCCGGTGCTCCATCATGGCACCCGTCACGTCGCATGCAGGCCATTCAGGAAAGATTTTGCCAATAGTTGACTGTATAGTAGATGCCTTTACAGCGACTATCTAGCAGCTTTAGACGTGCAGATAAATGCATGTATGGTAAAAAATAGGGGCTGAAAAACACAGTAAATTACATTTGCAGTTGCATTACTTCATTGTGTAACCCAGACTTTCCGTTCATCCGTGCCTCTTGCATGTGATGAGCCCACAAAAGTCTGCAGAACATGGGAAACGAAAAGCCCCCGAACTTCTGCCTTCAGGCATGGCTCAATATCGAGAGGTGCACAGTGCAGGCAGTCCGTGGCTGCATGAGTACACTGCTAAGGAATTGACCATCTTCGTGCCCTCCATGCTCCAAACACTCCTTGGCTGTTTATGCACGGGAAAACTACACAGGCGGCCTAACCAACTACACTAACTTTTTCCACTTGATCCATTTTGCTTTTCTACACATTTTGGAACCCACTGCCTACCTATAGTAGGATACAAAAAAAAAGAAAACACTTGGCAACACTGGACACTGTCCGCAGCATCCTGTATTACCTTGCTGACCAACCTGAAGAAAATCAGTTTTTTTAAATTTTACTCTATCAAACAAGCAAGAGGCATCAAAATTCTTGAACTTTTATTTTCGTCTCATGATTAGCTTCTTGTTTAAAGGGACATTAAGGAGAAATTGAAGTTGGCTTGTATCGATAGAATACCAGCTCCTGATCACAAAAAAGCCACTCTTACTGAAAACAAGGCTCTTGTAAGGTAGAAAATAGCAAGAACCAAAATACAGGTATCGCCGCCACAGGCCAATCTCGCAAGTACAAGCGTGATGACGTCATAGGACAAGAGACGCCACCTTGGAGGAATTTTCCTTCCTACATGGAGGCCGCGAATCTCTGAGGCTGACAAAGGAAGATTGGGCGTTTCAATATTGAAGTAAGTTTTGTTTTAAAACCGATAGTGCACTTTTATCACACAAGGAAGACAGACAAAAGACAACCTGAATGTTGGAAGAAAAGAAAACCGATGCTTGGCGGCGCCACAGGCACCCAGGAATGTTTCGATTTGTTATGGCCTCCAGTAGGTCTCCAGATGTAAATATAAAACAATTAAGGCAGTAACCTTCCATGTGCAAACTGACCCTGAAACATCTACTGCCCATAAATCTTCAAATATTTCATGAGAGGTTCTGATGTTCATTTCAGGCTCTAATGTTTCGAAAAGTTCAGACTCTTCAAGACATTTCTGCGCAGTACAATTAGTGGGCACTATTGATGATCTAGAAGAGAATTCAAGTATGGATTTACATTCTGAAACTTGGGCTTCTCAGAAGTTCACACCACGTTTTGAAGTCGCAGTGCTAAATTATTTTTGACAAAGGCTGCATACCCAGTGCAATAATTTCACATTACATTACACATTATGCACATAAAACTCATTTGGGAAGTGAGTACAAAGAAAAACCAAATTTTTTATGTTGAAATGAAAGCCCCTATAAGGGTATGCTATCAGGCGAAGACGCTTGCACAGCAGCACAAATAGTAAGCGAAACTAATGTATAAAGCTTCAGAGGTCTCTGGCAGAAAACATTAAGGTTTCTGGATTAATTATTACAAGCGTGGACAGAGTTATTAAACAGAAAGACAACTGTCAACACAATGCACTGCTTCCAGACTAGATAATTCTCTCACACAACAATGATCTAGACCAGCTGCCTTGTGAGCACATAATCATGCACAAAAAGAAAATCACAGCAAAAAGAATTTTACAATCTTTTGTAGGTCATTTAAAAGCGAGTTATGACCTTCAGTAAATGCGCTTTAAAAGGTATTAACAATGAGGTGCTTTCATTCTGCATAGCAATAATCTTCAGGTAGTACTTGAGTCTTCAACCTCTGACAAATCCAAACGCGGTGGTGTGGATGAAACTGGAGAACTTGACACAAAGTCCGACACCGAAGCCTGACGCATCATCCGTTGCCGGAACCCATCAGAGTCAAAAGGGGTGATGTGCTAAGATAAGAACAGAATCAATAATGACAGTGTTGCCACTCATCATCGTTCCCCCAAGGAGTGCAACCTTTCTCTTTGCCAGAACATAAGCCAACATTCGTGCCAAGCCATCCATGCACATCAAAATTATGGACAGTACTATCAAGGCATTAGAAGGACGTTTGGACAAAAGGAGCAAACAGCCCCTGAAAGAATGAAATGTGCGTGCTTTGCCAGTACCACTGTGGACAAAATGCCGCCACTGCCAACTGAATGCAAGCATGAAACGAGGACCAGATGTAAAAAGCTAACATGCAATAAAACCTAGCAGAAATTCCAAAACAAGACCTGAGCCATACATTACACAAAATTATCTGCCGGGAGTAAAAGCCACGTTTAAATGCAGAACAGGCACCTCAGAGCCGCAAATTATGCCTGCTACTGAAGCAAACACAAAGCAAACATTAGAGGGAATGAACCTATGAACATGCCACAAGCTACTATACCATGACAATGTTGCGAGAGACATGCGAAGCAACTACAAAAACACAAGCTGCCTTCTTGGACAAGCAGATATTGTGCACTGCACAAGCAAAAAATTCAATCAAATAAGCTCCACAATGAAGCAGAAAATGATGCCTACTTCAGACCATTCAATTTAACTGCCCTCTGATGCAAGACAGCCCCATAAAATCCACTGATCGATTTCAAAGTTGTAAAACATTCTTATAGTTCAACCTTAGTTAGATAGTGCCGACTTGGCATGCAATAAAAACATAGAGCCAGCATTCGCAATTGGGTATCTCAGGGTTGGCAACAAAAATCAGCCTACAGCAGTGCAATATGTGGAAGCAGTGCAAACAAAATATGCCTTCTGAAAGTAAAAGCAGCAAGTCTAAAGCATGCAAAATGCACAAAGAGCTACACCATGTTGCATTCCAAAGAAAATGATGAAACACCTTAGAATCAGCTACAACTAAGCAAAACACCAGCAATGGCATGTTTTAGCAAAAAAACCTAACATTAGCATCTAACAACGCAAATATGTCAGTTTAACATTTCTGCTGTCAAGTATTTTATTTCACTAGAGCTGACGTCAAAGCATTTATCACTTAAATGTGCAAAATCCAATGCTGCTTTTAAAAAGCTGCGAATCAGCAGAAACAATCAGATAACACAAGCTATAACTGCATACAAATGAGAGTTCTTTTTTAAAGCAGAGCTCACAAGCCCTCTGGCTTTCATTCTTGAGACAGTGTGCACATGATGGGACAAGCAATAATGCATGCCAAAAAGGTATTAAATCGCAATTGGATGTTATCTGGCAACCTTCTCAACGTTATACACAGCAGTACACCTTGGAAAATACCTCCAATTACTTAAGCCTACCTTGGCAACCCTAAACTTAGCACACATATCCCTTCACCTGGCCTCAGCTACCTTCGACTACAGTTCCCTTCCCTTAGTAACCACTGTCTCACTCCAAAAAAATTACTTGCTGTCTGTTCTGTGTATTTATTACATGTCTTGCCCAAGTCTACTATTTCATTCTCTCATATTCGGCTACAGCACCTCAAATGCATTCACTTCACAAACATTAATTTTAAGCCAAGTATTGCATTTTGCTTGTTTAGGTCCTCAATTAGGTGCTGTAATCAACCCTTTCAGTTAAAAGACAATGCCACCAGCAAATAAGAAGCTACCAAGTTCTTTAACACCTAGTTTTTCTCAATTTAACACCCTGAACACTTCTGAGCATGCAGTCAATAACAAGATATACATCGAGCCCGCTTATAGTGAACATGACCGCTATGAGTGATTTGTTTGTTAAACCCCAATGTGTGCACTAATTGGGCCAGACATAACAGATTCACCTTCTGTAAGGCAGAGTTTCGTGGTGCACTCTTTACTTAGTATGTGGGGGCTCACTGTCGCCTCATTGGCACTGGTTGGCCCATTTTCATATTGCTGCTTGTTTCTGCCTCAGCTAGAAAACAATGCGAGCTGCAAGTGCAAGGCGATTAACATGCCGAATGCTCCTATAAAGCCTAGCCCGTATCAAAGGTCAGTTTTAATTATGGAGCGAATGTCAGTCAATCATAAAATTTGTACCCGCAAATGCAGTCATTGCTGTGTACACGGCACTCTTTTTTTGTCAGGGCACTGTTTGCTGAGCGGCGACATGTGGCAACATTTCAGTGAAGAGCACACCGACGCTGCCTGTGTGACGACAGCGATGAGCTTTCGTGCAAAGGAAGTGTTCCAGGCCGTCCACACTTATTAAGTCTCAGTGAGAGCCAACTTTTGAGCCAAACATAAGGCATGGTCATTCAGCAAAAACTTAGCACAGATGCAATGCCAGTGAAAAGGCATTTGTGGGGCACAGCTATTATCATGGTGGATGACAAAAGCTGTAACAAAACTGTCCACCTTGATAGCGCACATATTTGGCGAAAGAGCGTATGCTTTTTCAGTTAGTAGCATTAATTTCTTTATGACCCGCCTTAAAGAGATTTCTGGAGTTCCATATTAGACAGCACGGGCCGGAACACTTCCGAGTTCTTTTTTCTTAGTCCTGCCAAATTATTAGTCCCATATTAGAAGGGGAAGGAGGTAGCATTGCCAACCCATGAAAGTGCCACCCTTCTCTCCAGGCATGAAATTCCCCTAATAGGCAAGACTTGCAGTAGCCTCAATGCACGCAAAAACCATGATACTGTGCTCCCGTGGCGAATTTTCTCTTTTCTTTGCATTCCTGTGAACAGCATCTTAGCCATGGTTTTCACATGCAAAGTGAAAGCTGACAAGGTTTCTATGCTTTTGTACATCCCCATAGCGAGTGCAACCGTGCAGTGTCTCCCTGCCCATTGTTTGCTATGCCTGCATGTTCACTGTAAGTGGATCCCGTGATCACAGACGTTTGTTCTAACTGAGGCTCAGCCACATAAACTTAATGCCATGTCGTCTTTGTTTGTACTAAGCAAGTGTTCATTATAAGTGGGCAGTCAAAAGTGGGCTAAACTTTGTCTTCCTACCCAATACACTTTCTGATTGGTATTTTCTTACTCTTTCTGTGGAGGACTATAGTCCCTACACAGCTGTTGCACACATAAGAGTGAAAGCAGCATAGGAGACTTTCTCAATACTGCAAATGGTACTGCCATCATACAACCAAAAACTCCCAACTTTAACTTCGTGGCTAAAGAGGATACTGCCCAGGTGGGCCCAAGCAAGAGAGGCCATGCGGACCAGGATGTGGGGCTCTCAAGAATAGGCTACCTGCAGCCATCTGATCAAGTGACCACACGAGATAAGGGGTAACGAGAGTGGGAGCACTTATGGGAGGAAGTATAATATGGCTATAACGGTCACTTTGGCTGGGGGCCTTTGGCTGGGAAGAGTTCACTCCCAGAATATTTATGCAAGCATTGTCCATGCCCTGGCTACTACGTCGCACCCAAATGAACACCAGCATTTCCACTGAATCTAACGCTCTTTCGAAATTTTCAAAGACCACATACAATGATTTAGGGTCCCTTGTTTTCGGGTTTCATTTTTTATGGGATTCAGGGGGTACAAACTGGGGCATTACTTTTTCAACTCAAATTCAGGTACAAACAAGGTTATCAAAAAAAAGTTACATAATTTGGGTCAATTTTTAGAGCGAAAGAGAATTTTCTATAGGTGTTTGTTTTTCTGCTGACTATAAAATGCCCAATTTTTGTGCACAATTTCATAAGTAAAGAAAAGCAGGCCACACCAAAAAACTCTACCAAAAACATCTACTGAATTCATTTCATATAAGTTACCAATCTCCTACACAGCATTTCAGCATCTGTACAAGACCTGTCTGCCTTTATTTCTATACCAAGCAAAGACATTCAACATCACAGCCGCCACTTTAAATGGCCGAGAGCCTTGGAGTAGGACATCCTTAAAGCGAGTAGCACTTATTACAATGATGGCAGTAAGACGGCTGGCTGATACCTGTGTTTTCACCTCTCGTTTTTAAATCACACTTTTCAAACTTATCCTCAAATTAAGCTGCATCATGAATATCAAGCTTTAAAGGGGGTTCGAGATCAGTACACCAAAGACACCGCTATGTAAAACGCACAAGATATCCCCAAATTTACATGCAGTGTGTTAGCCTTGCGCACTAGAAAGCCTACTTTGTGCACTGAAATACCTACACTATCTAGAAGACGCATTTTCGGACAGAAATCGAGGTTTAACCCGATTATTTAGAAACCTGTTTGGGGTGCAAGAATTGGGTTTTACCCGAAAAGAAAGGGCCCTAATTTAATTACATTGTGCATAGCCCATGAAAACCCAGTTGACATGAGTTTTCTCTATTTTGGAGTATCCTTTCCACAAGCCAGCCTAATACATCAGTTCTGCTGGCATTTACATTAGTAAATGTCTTGTACACGATAGACAATAAGCTAATTAGTCCAAATCTTTTCAGTTTCGGGCCAGATCCTTCCTGCAGGTCAGCATTACGCTAACACTCCTTGGTCACTGGTATACTTCAGGTCATGAGCTGTAAACAAAGTTGCAAGCTTCCTGAGCACAATACTACCATTGTCTTTCAGCAAGTCTGTAGTCACTTGATCATTCCCTGTCAATTTTATGCTCTTCTTCCCACCAGCATACCATTTATCACACCCTGGCTGTCATACACACCTGTTTCACCATTAAATTAGCCACTTCAGGATCCAACGAAGGGAAATCCGGTGGCATCTGTGTGGCAACTGACGACTGCGAGCACTCAAGGAGAAACTCTCGCGAGTACATTCGGCGGTTTGATTGTGCATCATCTGGCAGATCAGAAGAATCTAACAAAGCAGTAGAAGGCACTTGTGGACGGTCAGCCTGTAGAGGAGACAATAAAAAGGGAAAATGTAACCAAGTACAAACTAATGCAAGCACTAAGCCCATACCTTGGCTGAAAACTCTGGCGAGCTTCCGGATCTCTTGAACTGCTTAGTTTGTGCAGGTGCCTCCACAATGCCAGATGCTTTGGTAGCTGCAAGCCACACAAGTACATCATGTAGTACCTCTGAAAATACTAGGGTTATGTTGCTAAAATGCAGCCAGACTGTAACAAGACAGGTGATGGATATTAGGTACTCGTTTAGTATATGCAAAAAAAAAAAAACAGGAAGGCAGTTTTTTCTTGGTACCACTAAATTTGTACTGCCCTGTTGACAATAACAAATTACATTACAGTATATTAAAATGCAATAAAATGCATGCAATTTATAATCACGTACATGTCAGATGGAAATTTCTCAGCATAAAATTTCGTTAACCTTTAAAATCAGTGACTACAGTATATACAACACAGGTGGTAATAAATTTTAAAAAATGTTCACATAAGGAATAGCAAGAATCTCACTAGCAGAATGGCTGCTATAACTTGATTTCTAAGCTGTGGAGTGTTTCTTTGATCAAGAAAAGGTAGAAAAAGTTCTCTAAGGAGCATTCATCACCCACATTTATGAGCAAACAGCATGGCAAACCCATAAATGTCTATAAATACTGGCAAAGAGCAATGGCACCTTATTTTTCTGCTCCAACTCGTAAAACCTGCAGTTTTAAGCTGTATGGGATACATGTTTAATAACAATCGCCTCATCTCCTTCCAGTTGTTGCTACCATGCAGAGCCAGAGTAGCAGGCAACCTGCCTACTGAAGGAATGAAGCTCAACAAGACATTTGACTATAAACTGCCAGTGACTATTGGCAACAGATGCTACAGGGAAAATGCTGAAATCCCTACCAGCCCTTTACTCACAGCCATTTATTCTTCAGCTAACGGGTTTTGATCTTGCATAAAACAAGTGGGAAGTAGTCGACCGATTCAACATGCTCAAATTGCGGGAACTGCAACAGGACAGCTGCAGCAAATCAATGAGAACAATTTCTTACTAAGAGTGAAATGCTACCAGAGCTAGTGTGCCTATTTGCACTGTCCACATGGTACCCATTCCCTTGTTCATCATTAGTGAATGGATCAAACGAGACTGCATTTACTGTTGGAACAATGTTTGAGAAGAGCATATTGCCATGTTTTACAGTTTATTTCATACCAATTTCTTCGTTGATAGACTCCAATAAGCAGCTGCTTGAAACTATGGATGCAAACTGCAATTGCAGATGAGATAAGAGTTGAGACCGCTTGGTAAGCACAGCATGAGTATACGAGCACATCAGAATACTTGTTTCTGCTGGTCATGATGCATATTTGATGAGCTTTACAAATGCAACAAGAGTCTTACATGTTTTAAATGGACTAGGGCCAAATTTAGAAAACTGGAAGTTGCATACTGCAAATGCCCTCCATCATATGTACTATTTGTCAAAAAAGTTTCCATTCCACTGCGCCAGTGTTTATAGCGATCTTGGTGCTGTGCAGCTTTCAAGCAACTGGTGTCGCAAACTAGTTTTAGAGTTTGGTATGACAAGAAGGAATTCTCTAAATTACTCTCTCAAGCTGGTGCAGACAATGCAGCCATTTGGTGAAGTGACACATGCGCTTCCACTCTGGCAATTGGCTAGGTAACCCGGGAACTTTTGCGACAGATGGTACTGAAGCTGGTATGTCTTCCTACAGATGTGAACAGGTCTCAGCACTTTGGAACGCTTAATTTCAAGTTTCATACTTGTCTTTTTTTGACCTTTAACACGTTACTCCAGTCAGCTACATACCAATCTGTGCAGGCAGGTTCTTCATTATGCTTCCAGACCGAGAAACGTGCTTTGGAGACTGGGTAGGTGCCTTTTCCTAAAGAGAACATTCAAACCTATCAGCGTAAATACTGGCAATATTACTGGCATAAATACTGGCTTTCACATTATTCAGCAAATATAACCAAAACTCCATTTAAGAATTTATGTACACAATATAGCAACTGTGCACAGTTTTGTGGTACACTTCCTCAGCAGTAACAGTGAAGACCCATGCAGTGAACACTTCGCATGCATGAGTCAACAAGAAAGAGCACTACAGTCAGATTCAACACAAGAACAAAGTGGCAAATGCTCCTCAAAAGGACTCCTCTAGCCAACGGCATCAAACTGTTGTCACGACGTGGTCATGTACTGTGCACCTGCCATGACATGCTAACAGGCCTGTGCGCAGCTTACAGTGGCAGGTGTGAAGTACTTGACTATTTTTTAACTGCTAGCAGTATAGTCTCCTTTCGGCAAAAAAGCCATGGTCTCTCTCACTCTGTGTGCATGCGTGAGTGAGCAAATAGTCTGCCTTGCCAGCATATGCACCAGTAAAAATGCATTGCCCACCTCAAAATCAAATTAGCCAAATTAAAAGACTCAACGTAAAGGCAAGCAATGTAAAACCGAAATGCAAACCAATACTGCTTACGCAGATTTGCTGCATCACATCGCATGATTACCTATACATTTTTGGTCCTTTAACGAAAGTGTAGGATTTATAAGCTACAAACATTGCCTATTTGTCATCCAAATGTGGTAATCAATAGATTTGAGCCAACATCAATTTGTCTCCACTGTGCCTTTTGTGGCAACTCCATTTTGTGGAAACTCCTTTCCCAAAAAACTTCTCTACCCTGGAACCAATACCATTTACAACCTATGACATCAGAAGTTCATAACTAGCAAGCATGACTATTCACTGGTTCCAGCGTTCATGGCAGAGCAAACAAGTCAGAAAAGGTTGAGGAAGAGACCATACAAAATACGGCCGTAGAAATAATGTATGAGAAATAAGGTAGAAATGCGATTATATATAGCATGTTTTGCCTAACTAGCGCCAATGTTTTTTTAAAAAAGGACAACATGCTTCACACAAATCCGAATCAGTTGTGCAAGGTTGTAGGCAGTCATATTGAACAGGTCATACTTTTAGTGCACCAAATTTGCCAATTGCTTAATAAATTTGGAGCAATACATTTTTTTGCAAAAGTTGAAAAAAATGTTGAGAAATGCCATTTCAGTTTCTCCAGTTTAACTTCAGTGTTATTTTTATTTTAAGCTTTAAATAAAGCCTGCAACATTTAAAAAGTTCCATGTGACTGTGCGCTCCCACGTCGAGATGTTACTTGGCATCTTCAAACCTGCTCCAATTAAAGGAGGTGGGTTACGGAAAGCCAAAATGAATGAACTGATCACCAGTCACAGCATGGGTCAGTGATCATTCCAGGGTGAGCACAGGCACTTTGCTTAGTTAGAATTATGATGCTGCAGCAGCAGTGCGCTCCCGCTACGGTAACCACCATAGCCACCCTAACCACGCCGTACAACACAGATAATTTCTTTTGCAGTCCAATATGGCTGTGCCTCTTGCGACGAAGCTTTTTGTCGCACATGTGTGGCTCTTGCCTCAAAGAGCAGTGCCATTTTCATTCACTCTAGGTCTTAGCCTTGCCAAGTAGTCCCACGTGCTTTGCTGTTTCTGAATGATTTTATTAAAGAGACACTGAGGACAGACTGAAGTTTGGCCTGCATAGGTAGATTGCATTATTCTAACAACAAAGGCTTTCACTGAAAACAAAGCTTTTATAAGCTAGAAAAGGCAAAAAAGAATTTAAAACAGGTGTAGCCACCAGCAGCTGATTGCACAAGTAAAAGTGTGTCAACACAGTTTTTTGGGCGTGAATCCTAGAGGCCTTCAAAACGATAACGAAGCTATTTCGGTGTAGATGTGACAGGCTTGAATAGAGTGGTGGGAAAACAAAATTTTCCTCAGTAATAAACGCTGTCGGACGAGCATCGACATGCTCAGAAAGAGACTCAAGCTTTACTGCGCACACAAAAAATACTAAGTGTTTCCTACGAAGAAACACGGTTCGGATGACTATCTTGCACTGCGACTATAAATCAGATTGAAAGCTGTGGAGTTTAGCGTCCCAAAGCGACACGTAGCCTATGAGGGATGCCATAGTGGATGGCTCCGGACTAATTTATGACACTGCACAGCACATGGGTGCCTTTTGCGTTTCACATCCATCAAAACGTGGCTGCCGTGGCCAGGACTGAACTAGGTACCCTGGCTCAGTAGCCAAGCACCCTAACCACTAAGCCATCGCAGTGGGTTTTTAATTCCCAAGCTCGTGTGGGCAGAGGACGTTCCGGAAGAACACAAGCTCAAGATCATGCGTGTACATCGTGGTCACATTATACCAATCCCATCATTGCCAGTGCTTCAATGTGAACTCCTATTTATACGAACAGACTTTCTACCATGAATTTCGAATTGCGTGGCTCTATCGTGCAAACAAATCAGAAGCTCGGAATTGACGGTGCACATAAGGGAGTAACTGTTCATTAGCATCCACCCAAGCACAACCATACGGCTACAAAGGAAAGCTAAAGAGATTTCAAAGAAACCCCGTAGGATTTTGAAGTTTTCTGTATTAACGGAAAGTGAAGGAGGTTCTGTGAGGTTGCACTTCACAATTCATAGATAGCTCTGTCAGGAAAATTATATATTGTTTTCAGACCTAAGCAAAAGTGAGGCTTTACATTATAAATCAAGAGCCTGTGTGTTCAAATAAATGCAGAGAAAAAATCTGGCAGTTCTTCCCCATACTTTTTGTTCCATGCCTCTGGCCTTCGGAAACATGCCACAATCGCTTATGCACATTTGGTTAAATACAAATATGATGGAAAGTGCATTTGTTCCAAACCTGAAATCTCCAAATAAAGCAATGGAGCTATGTGGCCACTGAACACAAAAATCAGATTTAGACTAATGAACTAACTTGGAAGGCTGTGAGTGCCCCTACTATTACAAGTTCTTGAATGGCGACACTGAGGTGACAGGGAGTACTTAATAATTTCTGATGGCATGCCGGCTGCAAAAACTATATGAAGTATAAATAACTGGAAGGTCATTCCTCCAGACCTATTCTGCCTACCGTACAGCTTTGCCTGTGTGTTTATTTATTAGATGTAAAGTTATGAAAAAATATTTTGAAGTTCTGAGAAACGTTACTTTACAAGTCATTATTGCTCTAGTATTTTAATATGTCCATCACCTTTCCTAGCAGGCTTTCTGTGAGAAGCACTTTAGTCTCAAATATTTGCTTTCATAAGCCAAGTGGTGCTCATGGCACAACCACCATTGAATTCTCACCATATCTTTGCATGAGCTCACGTTTTTGTGGTAAAAAAAATTGCTCACCGTTACTTTTTTGCCTGTGTATACTCAAACTTAGGGTGATACATGCACTCATGTCTTCAACATATCAATAAAGTGCAGTGAGAAAATTCTTGATATTTGTATGTGCTATTGCCAGCCTCCAGCAATGAAGGATACCCCTGAAAAGGCGTTCCTGCGTCATCAGGTGAAGCGCTACGCTGCCATCCATGTCTCCACCAAAAATAAAATAAAAAGACTGCAGCAAGCGCAGCGCCGTCTTCAACGCAAGGTTGCTCACCTTTCAAGTGTGATTGATGATCTATCAAAAAACAAAATTTTGATTGAGGAAAACATTGCTGCACTCCAAAGCCTTGCAGGCTCCAAAGAAAACCTATTGATGCGTCACATTGTCCAAAAATTGGGCAAACCACATTCGATCGCCTACTCTCCAGAGTTAAGAGCGTTTGCATTAACTTTGCCTTTTTATTCCCCCAGGGCATATAACTACGTCAGGGCTGTTTTTGACACGTTTGCCTCACCCAAAGGTATTGTCAAAATGGCTTGAGCATATTGATGGCTCTCCTGGTTTTTCTAAAGAAGCATTGGCTGCACTTGAAATGAAAGTGGAAGAAAATTCAAATCTAGGCCATTCTACGCTCTGCAACTTGGTTGTACACGAAATGGCGATTAGGCGACATGTCAAATGGGACGGTAAAAGGTTTCATGGGCATGTGGACATGGGAACTGAAGTGAACGATGACAGCTTCCCCGTTGCTAAAGACTCCTTTGTTGCTTTGCTGGTGGTAATCAATGGGAGATGGAAGCTACCATTAGGGCACTTCCTTGTTGATGGCCTAGGAGGTGAGCAACGGAGCAATATTGTCCTCCAGGCTACTTCTCTTGCACACGAAAAGGGCGCACATGTAGTAAGTTTAACTTGCGATGGTGCAGCTGCGAATTTTTCTATATTGCGCAACCTTGGTTGCAAGCTTGGCTTGGAAGAGCTGAACACTGCTTTTCCTCAACCTGTGGCAAATCGACCAATATTTGTTTTATTGGATGCCTGCCACATGCTTAAACTTCTTAGAAACACACTATGTGACAAAAAAATTTTGGAAAATGCCAATGGAGGCCTAATAATGTGGAGGCACATCGAACAGCTGCACGAGTTGCAATACTCAGAAAGACTGCATTTGGCAAACAATACTCAGAAAGACTGCATTTGGCAAACAAACTGAGACAATCCTACATCAACTGGGAATCTCAGCCAATGAAAGTATCCCTTGCAGCACAGCTATTCAGCACATCTGTAGCAGATGCTATTGCAGAATGCAGGGCACAAAACGTAACAAATTTGCGAGATTCTGCAGCCACAGAGGAGTTTGTAAGATATGTGAACAATGTGTTCGACGTTCTCAACTCGCGACACCTGATATTAGCATATCTGCCTACTTCAAAATTGAGCCAGGACCATCTTGAACTGTTTTTTGCAGCGATACATTCATTCGGCCGCTGCAATGATAATCCAACTGCATGGCAGTTTGCTGCAGCATTCAAGCGCCTTATAATGCAAAATGAGGTTAAAGATGTTGCCAGTGGAAACTGTCTTCCACTTGAGCACATCAGTATTCTCTACGTGAGCTCATCTGTGAAGTCATCTTCATCAGAAGTAATAAACATGACCACCGCTCGCAATAACTTTATAGAAAATGAGCATTCTGTCGAAACAGTGCCGAGCATTGTTGAAGAGAATGCTTACTTCTCTGATCCAGGCAAAATTTCAGAAACTGCAGAGGTTGTTGTTTCATACATTGCTGGATTTGTAGTAAGAAATCTACAAGCCAGTCTGAAGTGTCATGAGTGTGTATCTGCGCTAACTGCATCACGTCATGATAACAAAACCTACTCCCTGATTCGAAGGAAATCGCATGGTGGCTTAATCGACCCGTCAAAAGATGTCCTCACAACCTGTCAGCAATGTGAGAAAGAACTGCGTCGAGCCATAGCTTGTTCTCCTTTGATATCACGAGGGCTTGCAGATAAGGTTGCAGTAGCTGCAATGACAGCATTTATAGGGAAAGACCTTTTTAGAGTTCTTAATAAATACGATTGATAACCTTCCCCTTGAAAACCACTCATCCCACCTTGTGAGGGCAATTGTACAAAAATATCTAGACATCAGGATGCATTATCTTGCCAAGACGGCCACAGAGCGACTTCACTTAGAAAAGGTGCGACACAAGCGCACAAAGCTGACACAATTCAAAGGTCAATAGTTAAAAAAATGATCGCAAATTAAATACTGCGCCATGGGGCACAGATATTGCTGCAGTAACATCTTTAAATCATTGGCTATCAGCCCTGTCAGGCCGCTAAGGCAGTTTTCTTGCGGCTGCTTCCTGTCTTGAGGTCAGTGAAAAATAAATATTGTTAATATTAATTATCAAGCATTGACCTAATAACTGTTAGAGAAATTGTGTTACATGATTAACACAATTTGTTTCAACAAAGTGTCTTTTGTGTTTCACATGATGCTTGCAGTACACACAAACATGCAAAGCTTTGAATGCATGTTGAGGCTGTTGCATGTTCTTTAACTCTAAATGTTGTATATTGTTCAAGAGTTCATACAAAGTGCAGGCAACCAATGTTATTGTTTTTACTACCCTCGTCAAACTACACATGCATCATAATGCATGTTATTATTGGTTTTTCTTTAAGCACACAGCACTTCTACAGCCCAAGTGCTACTGGAAGTCCAATTGTACTTACGTACGTGTGTTACATTGTGCATAATAATGATAATCACTTCAGAACTGTATAATGATAGGGAAGCTCAACCTTAACCTATCCAACGATAAGCACCCATAATATACATTTTATTCTTATGCGTAACAATGTTATACGTTTGTACAGCTTATATTTAGTTCTCGAAATTGTGTATAACAGTTATGAAATAAAATGTGTTGCTTACTGCTTCACGCATTGCCGTTTCGGTTCGTACTGCATCACAACGTGCATCTGAGCATAAGGTTTAATTTGATCACACGCAAGTTTTGCATATAATGTGTTTCGCAATTATACGCGCGCCGTATAATGCTTCTCTGAGCTAAACTGGTGAATTGCTCGAGCTCAAATTTCGCACACAAATGGAATTTGGTCACCAGTATTAATGTTTTAAATCACATTTATGGGGGGGTACTCACCCGATTCTATCAAAGAAGTCACTATTTGCATCGTCTACGGCGATGGCGAAGCAAAACTAGCCACGGCGCGCGTATAATTCTGCAATGCCCTTCACTGAGAGCAGCACAGATAATCCCAGCAATCGCTTGATTCATTGGGTTTATTTAACATCTCAAAACGACTTAGACTATGAGTGCCACCGTAGTGGAGGGTTCAAGATAAACTGACTGCCTGAGGATCATTAACGTGCACCGATGCACGGGCCTCTGCATTTCGCTACCACTGAAATGCGGCAGCCACGACTAGGATGGTAATTATCCACAGTAATGTGCGAGCGATTGCCTCGTTTCTTCATTCCTGGAGCAGGAGTGTCTTAAAAATCCATGCAAACAATTTACGGCAGATCCTTTCCCGCGTTTTATGCTGGAAGACGGGGAAAGGTGTCTATGCTAAGGCAACACTGCCGCACGTCATCACAGGTGGACGCCTTCAGTTACGTGTTTCCCCATTTACAGTGAAAATTTAAGCGAAAGTACGGAGAGAGAGCCATCCAAAAGAGTTGCTTCACCTTAATTTCTATTGAGTAAGTATTGAATCCACGCAAGCCATTGTCGTGAGACATACCAGATGTGCACGCTTCTGCCTGGCGCTGTTAGTTTGCACAAAAAATACATTATCTCTCATAAATTTCATAGGGACCACCGAACGATCGCACATACCGAACCAGAAAAAAGTGGCTTGGAGCTCGCCAAAGCAGGCGGCCGCGTTGTAGGCTGAGCAGACGCGCGCACTAAAACATACCGACACCAAAACATTAGGGACTCTGAGAGCGAAAAAATGGGGGATGAAATGGCTTCATAAACACTCTGCTTGCAAAGGCTGGCCGCTTGATGTCACGCTCCCTCCTAAGTTTTTTTTCCTCCATGCTGGCAAGGGCCCCATCCGCTATTGACCAGGCACAGAAAAATAGAGGCGGCTATGGTCTGACGCTGCCTGCATGTGGTAGCAGCGCAAAAGATGGAGCCCACTGGGCAGGTGACGCATGCCACGCGTCCAGCATGGGCAGCAAGATATATAAACTTCTCAAATCGCTGCTGTTTCTTGACGATGCAGAAGCAATCATCCATGTACCGAAGGAAGATCTCCTTGAGCGTGGTGTGAAGCTGGAGAGAGCCCGAGACTCTAGCGATACCATGGTCAAGTTTGCTGCGGCGACAGATATGGACACTCCCTTAACCATTCCATGACAGATGTTGCTCTGGAACCTGAAACAGGTATTAGCTGGACAGAACTGCAGGAGCCTGCCAAGGCCCAGAACGTCCATTGGTGTTCTTTTCGGTAAAGTTGGGTCCGTTTCAAGCGCATCTGTGTAACGAGGAATTAGACGGTTGTCTGCCATTCCTACACACCCTTGAATTAGAGAAAACCTAGCGCCAAAACCATGCAAACCACAAGGACGAACGACGCATGCAAGATAGCTTTACAAGATAGTTGCAAGATAGCTTTCACAATCGGATGAGCCGACTTTCGGTGGGTTCCCCTGCTTTGTGTTGGCTGCTGTTTGCGAGACCCTCCTTCAAAAACTTAAGCACGGAACCCGAAGAAATACCGGAGAAGATCGTTTCAGGACATAGAAGCCGCTAGTTGTGCCTTATGTACACAAGACCTCGCACAACTTGAGGAAAGTGGCCGACAGGTATGGCGTGAGTGTCGTTTTTTTCGGCTCCTAACAAGCTGGAAAAGTTGTGCCCCCGAATCTGCAACTCTAGGAAGCGGGGTTGCCAGATAAAGCACGACACTCCGTTTATCAAGTGTTCCGTAGGAGTGGTCTAGGCTATCCCCTTAACTTGTGGGAAGTTTTATGTCGGTCAGACTGGCCACTGCATCAACGAGCGTTTGGGGGACCATGCCCGAAATTTGTCAGACTTAAAAGATAAGTACGCATATTTGGTTGCGCACGTAATGAGCTGCGATGGGTGCGAGGCGCATTTGAATGAGACGAAGATTCTTGTTGGCAAGAGCATAGATAAGACCAAGTGTTAGCCTGGAGGCTTAGTACATAAAGAAATTTGGCTGTAGGTGCATCAGTACTCCTTCTTTATCTCTTTTTGCCTCAGAGTAACTTTTTAGATTCAGTTATCATGTAATCTTCCTTTTTCTTGTGTGATTTTTGGCTGCCTGCCCGTTTCTGTGAAGCGATATTACCTTTGTTCACCTTCTCCTCCTTGTCACCCTTCTCTCCCCTTGAAGCTTCACCCTATATAAGCTGCATCTTGGCTTCAATAAAATTCAGTTGTCAGTATAGCGCTTGTGTCTCGTCGTCGTTCGTCCTTATGGTTTGCATGGTTTTGGCGCTAGGTTTTCTCTAATTCAAGTATGCACAAACTAGCCCAAAAAGAGGTGTTAATGTAGACACCCTTGTAAAACGTGACGGTTACAGAATTTCACTCGTTGTATTGAGGAAGGACATGCACACCAGCATGTACTTTAACTTCAGCTCCGTGCACCCGACCTCTCACAAGAAGTCCGCAGATGCATCACCAATTTATTGAACAATATGGCAATGGATTGAGGCATACCTAACACATACTGAAGTTTCTTGGCAACGTTGCCAGTTCAAATAAAGATGTATGATCAGGTATTCCACAAGGGTCTGTGATAGGACTTTTCTTTTACCTTTGTATTATATCAACGACATGAGCATCAGCTTTTCATCACAAAAAAACTATTAAACATTATGCAGACAACACTATTATTCATTGTAATATACAATATCATGTTGATCAGAACAGACTGAACGAGCTCTTGGACGTAATTAGTACTGGGTGCAAGTGGTGGCAAATGGACATGAATACAGAAAAGCAGTTGTTTTTTTATTATAGTAAAAGACCCCCTGCTTTTTTATTATAGAATTGGTCAGTAGCACATGTACACAAAGTTTGCAACAAAGCAATTAAAAAGCTTTCAGACGTTACAGCAGATGTGAAGCAGACTCCTACTGCTACTGGCCAACGCAAGCCCAGTTTGGGAGCCTTATGCTGCGCAGATTATTTTGAAATGTGAATGCATACAGAACAAGGCTCTCAGGTTCATATAATACTAATTCTAGAATGCAGTCATCTTCATAAAGACTGGACTAACGACTGTAAAGAAGAAAATGGAACACAATAGGATTTTTTTTTTATCGTATTTTGCATGGCTATTAAAGCGTAAACCTTGGAAGATATATTACAAGATATAGTCCGACCCACCAAAACACACCAAACATAATAAACCACTGATTTACAGGAGATTGTTTTCGTTATTCTGTTCACGTGCGGACAATATACCTGAGTGGAACAAAAACTACACAATGAAATTATCGGTTCTGAAGGTAAGGGAGCTTTTAAGTTGCATTGCAGGAATATTCCAAGAGTTCGTAAGATATTTTGTATACTAGCCTTGCTACAAGTCATTGTTTAAGTGTTCTACAAACATTGCTTCTGCTTCTTTTCATTTCAATGCACGTTAGTGGAACAATTGCTTGTACTTTTGTTACTTCGGCTGTGCGCATTTTTTTTTTCAGATTGCATACACGTTGTTGACTGAAAGCGATGCTTTGTGGTCTTTTCAAATATTTCTGCGCATGTTTAAATTTGTTTCCCACAACAGTTTATGCCATATCATGCGCTTTAAGTAGTGTGCCATAATGCTAATGTTCAATGATTTCGTTTACTTCGCTTGCCTTTATTTTATTTCATATGCAGAGACTTCAAAGTTTTATATTTGCAGAAATGCAACTCCTGCCTTAGCCTGGCCGGCAGTATGAATAAATAAATAATAACAGGCTCAGTGGCAGATTGCCCGCATTGGGCAGCACAGCCCAGCGCATCCCAGAGCACGTTGTTTCAGTCGTCAATTTGGAACGCGCACCGGTGACTTCATAATGACAATGATCAGCCCCATCACCGCCTGCTAATGGAAGCTATTCTACGCCCGGTGCTCCATCATGGCACCCGTCACGTCGCATGCAGGCCATTCAGGAAAGATTTTGCCAATAGTTGACTGTATAGTAGATGCCTTTACAGCGACTATCTAGCAGCTTTAGACGTGCAGATAAATGCATGTATGGTAAAAAATAGGGGCTGAAAAACACAGTAAATTACATTTGCAGTTGCATTACTTCATTGTGTAACCCAGACTTTCCGTTCATCCGTGCCTCTTGCATGTGATGAGCCCACAAAAGTCTGCAGAACATGGGAAACGAAAAGCCCCCGAACTTCTGCCTTCAGGCATGGCTCAATATCGAGAGGTGCACAGTGCAGGCAGTCCGTGGCTGCATGAGTACACTGCTAAGGAATTGACCATCTTCGTGCCCTCCATGCTCCAAACACTCCTTGGCTGTTTATGCACGGGAAAACTACACAGGCGGCCTAACCAACTACACTAACTTTTTCCACTTGATCCATTTTGCTTTTCTACACATTTTGGAACCCACTGCCTACCTATAGTAGGATACAAAAAAAAAAGAAAACACTTGGCAACACTGGACACTGTCCGCAGCATCCTGTATTACCTTGCTGACCAACCTGAAGAAAATCAGTTTTTTTAAATTTTACTCTATCAAACAAGCAAGAGGCATCAAAATTCTTGAACTTTTATTTTCGTCTCATGATTAGCTTCTTGTTTAAAGGGACATTAAGGAGAAATTGAAGTTGGCTTGTATCGATAGAATACCAGCTCCTGATCACAAAAAAGCCACTCTTACTGAAAACAAGGCTCTTGTAAGGTAGAAAATAGCAAGAACCAAAATACAGGTATCGCCGCCACAGGCCAATCTCGCAAGTACAAGCGTGATGATGTCATAGGACAAGAGACGCCACCTTGGAGGAATTTTCCTTCCTACATGGAAGCCGCGAATCTCTGAGGCTGACAAAGGAAGATTGGGCGTTTCAATATTGAAGTAAGTTTTGTTTTAAAACCGATAGTGCACTTTTATCACACAAGGAAGACAGACAAAAGACAACCTGAATGTTGGAAGAAAAGAAAACCGATGCTTGGCGGCGCCACAGGCACCCAGGAATGTTTCGATTTGTTATGGCCTCCAGTAGGTCTCCAGATGTAAATATAAAACAATTAAGGCAGTAACCTTCCATGTGCAAACTGACCCTGAAACATCTACTGCCCATAAATCTTCAAATATTTCATGAGAGGTTCTGATGTTCATTTCAGGCTCTAATGTTTCGAAAAGTTCAGACTCTTCAAGACATTTCTGCGCAGTACAATTAGTGGGCACTATTGATGATCTAGAAGAGAATTCAAGTATGGATTTACATTCTGAAACTTGGGCTTCTCAGAAGTTCACACCACGTTTTGAAGTCGCAGTGCTAAATTATTTTTGACAAAGGCTGCATACCCAGTGCAATAATTTCACATTACATTACACATTATGCACATAAAACTCATTTGGGAAGTGAGTACAAAGAAAAACCAAATTTTTTATGTTGAAATGAAAGCCCCTATAAGGGTATGCTATCAGGCGAAGACGCTTGCACAGCAGCACAAATAGTAAGCGAAACTAATGTATAAAGCTTCAGAGGTCTCTGGCAGAAAACATTAAGGTTTCTGGATTAATTATTACAAGCGTGGACAGAGTTATTAAACAGAAAGACAACTGTCAACACAATGCACTGCTTCCAGACTAGATAATTCTCTCACACAACAATGATCTAGACCAGCTGCCTTGTGAGCACATAATCATGCACAAAAAGAAAATCACAGCAAAAAGAATTTTACAATCTTTTGTAGGTCATTTAAAAGCGAGTTATGACCTTCAGTAAATGCGCTTTAAAAGGTATTAACAATGAGGTGCTTTCATTCTGCATAGCAATAATCTTCAGGTAGTACTTGAGTCTTCAACCTCTGACAAATCCAAACGCGGTGGTGTGGATGAAACTGGAGAACTTGACACAAAGTCCGACACCGAAGCCTGACGCATCATCCGTTGCCGGAACCCATCAGAGTCAAAAGGGGTGATGTGCTAAGATAAGAACAGAATCAATAATGACAGTGTTGCCACTCATCATCGTTCCCCCAAGGAGTGCAACCTTTCTCTTTGCCAGAACATAAGCCAACATTCGTGCCAAGCCATCCATGCACATCAAAATTATGGACAGTACTATCAAGGCATTAGAAGGACGTTTGGACAAAAGGAGCAAACAGCCCCTGAAAGAATGAAATGTGCGTGCTTTGCCAGTACCACTGTGGACAAAATGCCGCCACTGCCAACTGAATGCAAGCATGAAACGAGGACCAGATGTAAAAAGCTAACATGCAATAAAACCTAGCAGAAATTCCAAAACAAGACCTGAGCCATACATTACACAAAATTATCTGCCGGGAGTAAAAGCCACGTTTAAATGCAGAACAGGCACCTCAGAGCCGCAAATTATGCCTGCTACTGAAGCAAACACAAAGCAAACATTAGAGGGAATGAACCTATGAACATGCCACAAGCTACTATACCATGACAATGTTGCGAGAGACATGCGAAGCAACTACAAAAACACAAGCTGCCTTCTTGGACAAGCAGATATTGTGCACTGCACAAGCAAAAAATTCAATCAAATAAGCTCCACAATGAAGCAGAAAATGATGCCTACTTCAGACCATTCAATTTAACTGCCCTCTGATGCAAGACAGCCCCATAAAATCCACTGATCGATTTCAAAGTTGTAAAACATTCTTATAGTTCAACCTTAGTTAGATAGTGCCGACTTGGCATGCAATAAAAACATAGAGCCAGCATTCGCAATTGGGTATCTCAGGGTTGGCAACAAAAATCAGCCTACAGCAGTGCAATATGTGGAAGCAGTGCAAACAAAATATGCCTTCTGAAAGTAAAAGCAGCAAGTCTTAAAGCATGCAAAATGCACAAAGAGCTACACCATGTTGCATTCCAAAGAAAATGATGAAACACCTTAGAATCAGCTACAACTAAGCAAAACACCAGCAATGGCATGTTTTAGCAAAAAAACCTAACATTAGCATCTAACAACGCAAATATGTCAGTTTAACATTTCTGCTGTCAAGTATTTTATTTCACTAGAGCTGACGTCAAAGCATTTATCACTTAAATGTGCAAAATCCAATGCTGCTTTTAAAAAGCTGCGAATCAGCAGAAACAATCAGATAACACAAGCTATAACTGCATACAAATGAGAGTTCTTTTTTAAAGCAGAGCTCACAAGCCCTCTGGCTTTCATTCTTGAGACAGTGTGCACATGATGGGACAAGCAATAATGCATGCCAAAAAGGTATTAAATCGCAATTGGATGTTATCTGGCAACCTTCTCAACGTTATACACAGCAGTACACCTTGGAAAATACCTCCAATTACTTAAGCCTACCTTGGCAACCCTAAACTTAGCACACATATCCCTTCACCTGGCCTCAGCTACCTTCGACTACAGTTCCCTTCCCTTAGTAACCACTGTCTCACTCCAAAAAAATTACTTGCTGTCTGTTCTGTGTATTTATTACATGTCTTGCCCAAGTCTACTATTTCATTCTCTCATATTCGGCTACAGCACCTCAAATGCATTCACTTCACAAACATTAATTTTAAGCCAAGTATTGCATTTTGCTTGTTTAGGTCCTCAATTAGGTGCTGTAATCAACCCTTTCAGTTAAAAGACAATGCCACCAGCAAATAAGAAGCTACCAAGTTCTTTAACACCTAGTTTTTCTCAATTTAACACCCTGAACACTTCTGAGCATGCAGTCAATAACAAGATATACATCGAGCCCGCTTATAGTGAACATGACCGCTATGAGTGATTTGTTTGTTAAACCCCAATGTGTGCACTAATTGGGCCAGACATAACAGATTCACCTTCTGTAAGGCAGAGTTTCGTGGTGCACTCTTTACTTAGTATGTGGGGGCTCACTGTCGCCTCATTGGCACTGGTTGGCCCATTTTCATATTGCTGCTTGTTTCTGCCTCAGCTAGAAAACAATGCGAGCTGCAAGTGCAAGGCGATTAACATGCCGAATGCTCCTATAAAGCCTAGCCCGTATCAAAGGTCAGTTTTAATTATGGAGCGAATGTCAGTCAATCATAAAATTTGTACCCGCAAATGCAGTCATTGCTGTGTACACGGCACTCTTTTTTTTGTCAGGGCACTGTTTGCTGAGCGGCGACATGTGGCAACATTTCAGTGAAGAGCACACCGACGCTGCCTGTGTGACGACAGCGATGAGCTTTCGTGCAAAGGAAGTGTTCCAGGCCGTCCACACTTATTAAGTCTCAGTGAGAGCCAACTTTTGAGCCAAACATAAGGCATGGTCATTCAGCAAAAACTTAGCACAGATGCAATGCCAGTGAAAAGGCATTTGTGGGGCACAGCTATTATCATGGTGGATGACAAAAGCTGTAACAAAACTGTCCACCTTGATAGCGCACATATTTGGCGAAAGAGCGTATGCTTTTTCAGTTAGTAGCATTAATTTCTTTATGACCCGCCTTAAAGAGATTTCTGGAGTTCCATATTAGACAGCACGGGCCGGAACACTTCCGAGTTCTTTTTTCTTAGTCCTGCCAAATTATTAGTCCCATATTAGAAGGGGAAGGAGGTAGCATTGCCAACCCATGAAAGTGCCACCCTTCTCTCCAGGCATGAAATTCCCCTAATAGGCAAGACTTGCAGTAGCCTCAATGCACGCAAAAACCATGATACTGTGCTCCCGTGGCGAATTTTCTCTTTTCTTTGCATTCCTGTGAACAGCATCTTAGCCATGGTTTTCACATGCAAAGTGAAAGCTGACAAGGTTTCTATGCTTTTGTACATCCCCATAGCGAGTGCAACCGTGCAGTGTCTCCCTGCCCATTGTTTGCTATGCCTGCATGTTCACTGTAAGTGGATCCCGTGATCACAGACGTTTGTTCTAACTGAGGCTCAGCCACATAAACTTAATGCCATGTCGTCTTTGTTTGTACTAAGCAAGTGTTCATTATAAGTGGGCAGTCAAAAGTGGGCTAAACTTTGTCTTCCTACCCAATACACTTTCTGATTGGTATTTTCTTACTCTTTCTGTGGAGGACTATAGTCCCTACACAGCTGTTGCACACATAAGAGTGAAAGCAGCATAGGAGACTTTCTCAATACTGCAAATGGTACTGCCATCATACAACCAAAAACTCCCAACTTTAACTTCGTGGCTAAAGAGGATACTGCCCAGGTGGGCCCAAGCAAGAGAGGCCATGCGGACCAGGATGTGGGGCTCTCAAGAATAGGCTACCTGCAGCCATCTGATCAAGTGACCACACGAGATAAGGGGTAACGAGAGTGGGAGCACTTATGGGAGGAAGTATAATGTGGCTATAACGGTCACTTTGGCTGGGGGCCTTTGGCTGGGAAGAGTTCACTCCCAGAATATTTATGCAAGCATTGTCCATGCCCTGGCTACTACGTCGCACCCAAATGAACACCAGCATTTCCACTGAATCTAACGCTCTTTCGAAATTTTCAAAGACCACATACAATGATTTAGGGTCCCTTGTTTTCGGGTTTCATTTTTTATGGGATTCAGGGGGTACAAACTGGGGCATTACTTTTTCAACTCAAATTCAGGTACAAACAAGGTTATCAAAAAAAAGTTACATAATTTGGGTCAATTTTTAGAGCGAAAGAGAATTTTCTATAGGTGTTTGTTTTTCTGCTGACTATAAAATGCCCAATTTTTGTGCACAATTTCATAAGTAAAGAAAAGCAGGCCACACCAAAAAACTCTACCAAAAACATCTACTGAATTCATTTCATATAAGTTACCAATCTCCTACACAGCATTTCAGCATCTGTACAAGACCTGTCTGCCTTTATTTCTATACCAAGCAAAGACATTCAACATCACAGCCGCCACTTTAAATGGCCGAGAGCCTTGGAGTAGGACATCCTTAAAGCGAGTAGCACTTATTACAATGATGGCAGTAAGACGGCTGGCTGATACCTGTGTTTTCACCTCTCGTTTTTAAATCACACTTTTCAAACTTATCCTCAAATTAAGCTGCATCATGAATATCAAGCTTTAAAGGGGGTTCGAGATCAGTACACCAAAGACACCGCTATGTAAAACGCACAAGATATCCCCAAATTTACATGCAGTGTGTTAGCCTTGCGCACTAGAAAGCCTACTTTGTGCACTGAAATACCTACACTATCTAGAAGACGCATTTTCGGACAGAAATCGAGGTTTAACCCGATTATTTAGAAACCTGTTTGGGGTGCAAGAATTGGGTTTTACCCGAAAAGAAAGGGCCCTAATTTAATTACATTGTGCATAGCCCATGAAAACCCAGTTGACATGAGTTTTCTCTATTTTGGAGTATCCTTTCCACAAGCCAGCCTAATACATCAGTTCTGCTGGCATTTACATTAGTAAATGTCTTGTACACGATAGACAATAAGCTAATTAGTCCAAATCTTTTCAGTTTCGGGCCAGATCCTTCCTGCAGGTCAGCATTACGCTAACACTCCTTGGTCACTGGTATACTTCAGGTCATGAGCTGTAAACAAAGTTGCAAGCTTCCTGAGCACAATACTACCATTGTCTTTCAGCAAGTCTGTAGTCACCTGATCATTCCCTGTCAATTTTATGCTCTTCTTCCCACCAGCATACCATTTATCACACCCTGGCTGTCATACACACCTGTTTCACCATTAAATTAGCCACTTCAGGATCCAACGAAGGGAAATCCGGTGGCATCTGTGTGGCAACTGACGACTGCGAGCACTCAAGGAGAAACTCTCGCGAGTACATTCGGCGGTTTGATTGTGCATCATCTGGCAGATCAGAAGAATCTAACAAAGCAGTAGAAGGCACTTGTGGACGGTCAGCCTGTAGAGGAGACAATAAAAAGGGAAAATGTAACCAAGTACAAACTAATGCAAGCACTAAGCCCATACCTTGGCTGAAAACTCTGGCGAGCTTCCGGATCTCTTGAACTGCTTAGTTTGTGCAGGTGCCTCCACAATGCCAGATGCTTTGGTAGCTGCAAGCCACACAAGTACATCATGTAGTACCTCTGAAAATACTAGGGTTATGTTGCTAAAATGCAGCCAGACTGTAACAAGACAGGTGATGGATATTAGGTACTCGTTTAGTATATGCAAAAAAAAAAAAAACAGGAAGGCAGTTTTTTCTTGGTACCACTAAATTTGTACTGCCCTGTTGACAATAACAAATTACATTACAGTATATTAAAATGCAATAAAATGCATGCAATTTATAATCACGTACATGTCAGATGGAAATTTCTCAGCATAAAATTTCGTTAACCTTTAAAATCAGTGACTACAGTATATACAACACAGGTGGTAATAAATTTTAAAAAATGTTCACATAAGGAATAGCAAGAATCTCACTAGCAGAATGGCTGCTATAACTTGATTTCTAAGCTGTGGAGTGTTTCTTTGATCAAGAAAAGGTAGAAAAAGTTCTCTAAGGAGCATTCATCACCCACATTTATGAGCAAACAGCATGGCAAACCCATAAATGTCTATAAATACTGGCAAAGAGCAATGGCACCTTATTTTTCTGCTCCAACTCGTAAAACCTGCAGTTTTAAGCTGTATGGGATACATGTTTAATAACAATCGCCTCATCTCCTTCCAGTTGTTGCTACCATGCAGAGCCAGAGTAGCAGGCAACCTGCCTACTGAAGGAATGAAGCTCAACAAGACATTTGACTATAAACTGCCAGTGACTATTGGCAACAGATGCTACAGGGAAAATGCTGAAATCCCTACCAGCCCTTTACTCACAGCCATTTATTCTTCAGCTAACGGGTTTTGATCTTGCATAAAACAAGTGGGAAGTAGTCGACCGATTCAACATGCTCAAATTGCGGGAACTGCAACAGGACAGCTGCAGCAAATCAATGAGAACAATTTCTTACTAAGAGTGAAATGCTACCAGAGCTAGTGTGCCTATTTGCACTGTCCACATGGTACCCATTCCCTTGTTCATCATTAGTGAATGGATCAAACGAGACTGCATTTACTGTTGGAACAATGTTTGAGAAGAGCATATTGCCATGTTTTACAGTTTATTTCATACCAATTTCTTCGTTGATAGACTCCAATAAGCAGCTGCTTGAAACTATGGATGCAAACTGCAATTGCAGATGAGATAAGAGTTGAGACCGCTTGGTAAGCACAGCATGAGTATACGAGCACATCAGAATACTTGTTTCTGCTGGTCATGATGCATATTTGATGAGCTTTACAAATGCAACAAGAGTCTTACATGTTTTAAATGGACTAGGGCCAAATTTAGAAAACTGGAAGTTGCATACTGCAAATGCCCTCCATCATATGTACTATTTGTCAAAAAAGTTTCCATTCCACTGCGCCAGTGTTTATAGCGATCTTGGTGCTGTGCAGCTTTCAAGCAACTGGTGTCGCAAACTAGTTTTAGAGTTTGGTATGACAAGAAGGAATTCTCTAAATTACTCTCTCAAGCTGGTGCAGACAATGCAGCCATTTGGTGAAGTGACACATGCGCTTCCACTCTGGCAATTGGCTAGGTAACACGGGAACTTTTGCGACAGATGGTACTGAAGCTGGTATGTCTTCCTACAGATGTGAACAGGTCTCAGCACTTTGGAACGCTTAATTTCAAGTTTCATACTTGTCTTTTTTTGACCTTTAACACGTTACTCCAGTCAGCTACATACCAATCTGTGCAGGCAGGTTCTTCATTATGCTTCCAGACCGAGAAACGTGCTTTGGAGACTGGGTAGGTGCCTTTTCCTAAAGAGAACATTCAAACCTATCAGCGTAAATACTGGCAATATTACTGGCATAAATACTGGCTTTCACATTATTCAGCAAATATAACCAAAACTCCATTTAAGAATTTATGTACACAATATAGCAACTGTGCACAGTTTTGTGGTACACTTCCTCAGCAGTAACAGTGAAGACCCATGCAGTGAACACTTCGCATGCATGAGTCAACAAGAAAGAGCACTACAGTCAGATTCAACACAAGAACAAAGTGGCAAATGCTCCTCAAAAGGACTCCTCTAGCCAACGGCATCAAACTGTTGTCACGACGTGGTCATGTACTGTGCACCTGCCATGACATGCTAACAGGCCTGTGCGCAGCTTACAGTGGCAGGTGTGAAGTACTTGACTATTTTTTAACTGCTAGCAGTATAGTCTCCTTTCGGCAAAAAAGCCATGGTCTCTCTCACTCTGTGTGCATGCGTGAGTGAGCAAATAGTCTGCCTTGCCAGCATATGCACCAGTAAAAATGCATTGCCCACCTCAAAATCAAATTAGCCAAATTAAAAGACTCAACGTAAAGGCAAGCAATGTAAAACCGAAATGCAAACCAATACTGCTTACGCAGATTTGCTGCATCACATCGCATGATTACCTATACATTTTTGGTCCTTTAACGAAAGTGTAGGATTTATAAGCTACAAACATTGCCTATTTGTCATCCAAATGTGGTAATCAATAGATTTGAGCCAACATCAATTTGTCTCCACTGTGCCTTTTGTGGCAACTCCATTTTGTGGAAACTCCTTTCCCAAAAAACTTCTCTACCCTGGAACCAATACCATTTACAACCTATGACATCAGAAGTTCATAACTAGCAAGCATGACTATTCACTGGTTCCAGCGTTCATGGCAGAGCAAACAAGTCAGAAAAGGTTGAGAAAGAGACCATACAAAATACGGCCGTAGAAATAATGTATGAGAAATAAGGTAGAAATGCGATTATATATAGCATGTTTTGCCTAACTAGCGCCAATGTTTTTTTAAAAAAGGACAACATGCTTCACACAAATCCGAATCAGTTGTGCAAGGTTGTAGGCAGTCATATTGAACAGGTCATACTTTTAGTGCACCAAATTTGCCAATTGCTTAATAAATTTGGAGCAATACATTTTTTTGCAAAAGTTGAAAAAAATGTTGAGAAATGCCATTTCAGTTTCTCCAGTTTAACTTCAGTGTTATTTTTATTTTAAGCTTTAAATAAAGCCTGCAACATTTAAAAAGTTCCATGTGACTGTGCGCTCCCACGTCGAGATGTTACTTGGCATCTTCAAACCTGCTCCAATTAAAGGAGGTGGGTTACGGAAAGCCAAAATGAATGAACTGATCACCAGTCACAGCATGGGTCAGTGATCATTCCAGGGTGAGCACAGGCACTTTGCTTAGTTAGAATTATGATGCTGCAGCAGCAGTGCGCTCCCGCTATGGTAACCACCATAGCCACCCTAACCACGCCGTACAACACAGATAATTTCTTTTGCAGTCCAATATGGCTGTGCCTCTTGCGACGAAGCTTTTTGTCGCACATGTGTGGCTCTTGCCTCAAAGAGCAGTGCCATTTTCATTCACTCTAGGTCTTAGCCTTGCCAAGTAGTCCCACGTGCTTTGCTGTTTCTGAATGATTTTATTAAAGAGACACTGAGGACAGACTGAAGTTTGGCCTGCATAGGTAGATTGCATTATTCTAACAACAAAGGCTTTCACTGAAAACAAAGCTTTTATAAGCTAGAAAAGGCAAAAAAGAATTTAAAACAGGTGTAGCCACCAGCAGCTGATTGCACAAGTAAAAGTGTGTCAACACAGTTTTTTGGGCGTGAATCCTAGAGGCCTTCAAAACGATAACGAAGCTATTTCGGTGTAGATGTGACAGGCTTGAATAGAGTGGTGGGAAAACAAAATTTTCCTCAGTAATAAACGCTGTCGGACGAGCATCGACATGCTCAGAAAGAGACTCAAGCTTTACTGCGCACACAAAAAATACTAAGTGTTTCCTACGAAGAAACACGGTTCGGATGACTATCTTGCACTGCGACTATAAATCAGATTGAAAGCTGTGGAGTTTAGCGTCCCAAAGCGACACGTAGCCTATGAGGGATGCCATAGTGGATGGCTCCGGACTAATTTATGACACTGCACAGCACATGGGTGCCTTTTGCGTTTCACATCCATCAAAACGTGGCTGCCGTGGCCAGGACTGAACTAGGTACCCTGGCTCAGTAGCCAAGCACCCTAACCACTAAGCCATCGCAGTGGGTTTTTAATTCCCAAGCTCGTGTGGGCAGAGGACGTTCCGGAAGAACACAAGCTCAAGATCATGCGTGTACATCGTGGTCACATTATACCAATCCCATCATTGCCAGTGCTTCAATGTGAACTCCTATTTATACGAACAGACTTTCTACCATGAATTTCGAATTGCGTGGCTCTATCGTGCAAACAAATCAGAAGCTCGGAATTGACGGTGCACATAAGGGAGTAACTGTTCATTAGCATCCACCCAAGCACAACCATACGGCTACAAAGGAAAGCTAAAGAGATTTCAAAGAAACCCCGTAGGATTTTGAAGTTTTCTGTATTAACGGAAAGTGAAGGAGGTTCTGTGAGGTTGCACTTCACAATTCATAGATAGCTCTGTCAGGAAAATTATATATTGTTTTCAGACCTAAGCAAAAGTGAGGCTTTACATTATAAATCAAGAGCCTGTGTGTTCAAATAAATGCAGAGAAAAAATCTGGCAGTTCTTCCCCATACTTTTTGTTCCATGCCTCTGGCCTTCGGAAACATGCCACAATCGCTTATGCACATTTGGTTAAATACAAATATGATGGAAAGTGCATTTGTTCCAAACCTGAAATCTCCAAATAAAGCAATGGAGCTATGTGGCCACTGAACACAAAAATCAGATTTAGACTAATGAACTAACTTGGAAGGCTGTGAGTGCCCCTACTATTACAAGTTCTTGAATGGCGACACTGAGGTGACAGGGAGTACTTAATAATTTCTGATGGCATGCCGGCTGCAAAAACTATATGAAGTATAAATAACTGGAAGGTCATTCCTCCAGACCTATTCTGCCTACCGTACAGCTTTGCCTGTGTGTTTATTTATTAGATGTAAAGTTATGAAAAAATATTTTGAAGTTCTGAGAAACGTTACTTTACAAGTCATTATTGCTCTAGTATTTTAATATGTCCATCACCTTTCCTAGCAGGCTTTCTGTGAGAAGCACTTTAGTCTCAAATATTTGCTTTCATAAGCCAAGTGGTGCTCATGGCACAACCACCATTGAATTCTCACCATATCTTTGCATGAGCTCACGTTTTTGTGGTAAAAAAAATTGCTCACCGTTACTTTTTTGCCTGTGTATACTCAAACTTAGGGTGATACATGCACTCATGTCTTCAACATATCAATAAAGTGCAGTGAGAAAATTCTTGATATTTGTATGTGCTATTGCCAGCCTCCAGCAATGAAGGATACCCCTGAAAAGGCGTTCCTGCGTCATCAGGTGAAGCGCTACGCTGCCATCCATGTCTCCACCAAAAATAAAATAAAAAGACTGCAGCAAGCGCAGCGCCGTCTTCAACGCAAGGTTGCTCACCTTTCAAGTGTGATTGATGATCTATCAAAAAACAAAATTCTGATTGAGGAAAACATTGCTGCACTCCAAAGCCTTGCAGGCTCCAAAGAAAACCTATTGATGCGTCACATTGTCCAAAAATTGGGCAAACCACATTCGATCGCCTACTCTCCAGAGTTAAGAGCGTTTGCATTAACTTTGCCTTTTTATTCCCCCAGGGCATATAACTACGTCAGGGCTGTTTTTGACACGTTTGCCTCACCCAAAGGTATTGTCAAAATGGCTTGAGCATATTGATGGCTCTCCTGGTTTTTCTAAAGAAGCATTGGCTGCACTTGAAATGAAAGTGGAAGAAAATTCAAATCTAGGCCATTCTACGCTCTGCAACTTGGTTGTACACGAAATGGCGATTAGGCGACATGTCAAATGGGACGGTAAAAGGTTTCATGGGCATGTGGACATGGGAACTGAAGTGAACGATGACAGCTTCCCCGTTGCTAAAGACTCCTTTGTTGCTTTGCTGGTGGTAATCAATGGGAGATGGAAGCTACCATTAGGGCACTTCCTTGTTGATGGCCTAGGAGGTGAGCAACGGAGCAATATTGTCCTCCAGGCTACTTCTCTTGCACACGAAAAGGGCGCACATGTAGTAAGTTTAACTTGCGATGGTGCAGCTGCGAATTTTTCTATATTGCGCAACCTTGGTTGCAAGCTTGGCTTGGAAGAGCTGAACACTGCTTTTCCTCAACCTGTGGCAAATCGACCAATATTTGTTTTATTGGATGCCTGCCACATGCTTAAACTTCTTAGAAACACACTATGTGACAAAAAAATTTTGGAAAATACCAATGGAGGCCTAATAATGTGGAGGCACATCGAACAGCTGCACGAGTTGCAATACTCAGAAAGACTGCATTTGGCAAACAATCTCAGAAAGACTGCATTTGGCAAACAAACTGAGACAATCCTACATCAACTGGGAATCTCAGCCAATGAAAGTATCCCTTGCAGCACAGCTATTCAGCACATCTGTAGCAGATGCTATTGCAGAATGCAGGGCACAAAAGGTAACAAGTTTGCGAGATTCTGCAGCCACAGAGGAGTTTGTAAGATATGTGAACAATGTGTTCGACATTCTCAACTCGCGACACCTCAAACAAACAGGCTGGAAAAAGCCCCTGTGGCCTGAAAATGTGGCTGCTGTTACCACATACTTGCAAAAAGCAAAGGAATACTTTTCCTCTATTCGAGACCCAGCACAAAAAAAACTGATCACAGAAACTAACAGAAAGACAGGATTTATTGGCTTTTTAATTTGCATGCAGAGTGTAATTTCCTTGTAAACCCATTTAGTTCAGGATAATGCAGTATTAGCATATCTGCCTACTTCAAAATTGAGCCAGGACCATCTTGAACTGTTTTTTGCAGCGATACATTCATTCGGCCGCTGCAATGATAATCCAACTGAATGGCAGTTTGCTGCAGCATTCAAGCGCCTTATAATGCAAAATGAGGTTAAAGATGCTGCCACTGGAAACTGTCTTCCACTTGAGCACATCAGTGTTCTCTACGTGAGCTCATCTGTGAAGTCATCTTCATCAGAAGTAATAAACATGACCACCGCTCGCAAAAACTTTATAGAAAATGAGCATCCTGTCGAAACAGTGCCGAGCATTGTTCAAGAGAATGCTTACTGCTCTGATCCAGGCAAAATTTCAGAAACTGCAGAGGTTGTTGTTTCATACATTGCTGGATTTGTAGTAAGAAATCTACAAGCCAGTCTGAAGTGTCATGAGTGTGTATCTGCGCTAACTGCATCACGTCATGATAACAAAACCTACTCCCTGATTTGAAGGAAATCGCATGGTGGCTTAATCGACCCGTCAAAAGATGTCCTCACAACCTGTCAGCAATGTGAGAAAGAACTGCGTCGAGCCATAGCTTGTTCTCCTTTGATATCACGAGGGCTTGCAGATAAGGTTGCAGTAGCTGCAATGACAGCATTTATAGGGAAAGACCTTTTTAGAGTTCTTAATAAATACGATTGATAACCTTCCCCTTGAAAACCACTCATCCCACCTTGTGAGGGCAATTGTACAAAAATATCTAGACATCAGGATGCATTATCTTGCCAAGACGGCCACAGAGCGACTTCACTTAGAAAAGGTGCGACACAAGCACACAAAGCTGACACAATTCAAAGGTCAATAGTTAAAAAAATGATTGCAAATTAAATACTGCGCCATGGGGCACAGATATTGCTGCAGTAACATCTTTAAATCATTGGCTATCAGCCCTGTCAGGCCGCTAAGGCAGTTTTCTTGCGGCTGCTTCCTGTCTTGAGGTCAGTGAAAAATAAATATTGTTAATATTAATTATCAAGTATTGACCTAATAACTGTTAGAGAAATTGTGTTACATGATTAACACAATTTGTTTCAACAAAGTGTCTTCTTTGTGTTTCATATGATGCTTGCAGTACACACTAACATGCAAAGCTTTGAATGCATGTTGAGGCTGTTGCATGTTCTTCAACTCTAAATGTTGTATATTGTTCAAGAGTTCATACAAAGTGCAGGCAACCAATGTTATTGTTTTTACTACCCTCGTCAAACTACACATGCATCATAATGCATGTTATTATTGGTTTTTCTTTAAGCACACAGCACTTCTACAGCCCAAGTGCTACTGGAAGTCCAATTGTACTTACGTACGTGTGTTACATTGTGCATAATAATGATAATCACTTCAGAACTGTATAATGATAGGGAAGCTCAACCTTAACCTATCCAACGATAAGCACCCATAATATACATTTTATTCTTATGCGTAACAATGTTATACGTTTATACAGCTTATATTTAGTTCTCGAAATTGTGTATAGCAGTTATGAAATAAAATGTGTTGCTTACTGCTTCACGCATTGCCGTTTCGGTTCGTATTGCATCACAACGTGCATCTGAGCATAAGGTTTAATTTGATCACACGCAAGTTTTGCATATAATGTGTTTCGCAATTATACGAGCGCCGTATAATGCTTCTCTGAGCTAAACTGGTGAATTGCTCGAGCTCAAATTTCGCACACAAATGGAATTTGGTCGCCAGTATTAATGTTTTAAATCACATTTATGGGGGGGTACTCACCCGATTCTATCAAAGAAGTCACTATTTGCATCGTCTACGGCGATGGCGAAGCAAAACTAGCCACGGCGCGCGTATAATTCTGCAATGCCCTTCACTGAGAGCAGCACAGATAATCCCAGCAATCGCTTGATTCATTGGGTTTATTTAACATCTCAAAACGACTTAGACTATGAGTGCCACCGTAGTGGAGGGTTCAAGATAAACTGACCGCCTGAGGATAGTTAACGTGCACCGATGCACGGGCCTCTACTGAAATGCGGCAGCCAAGACTAGGATGGTAATTATCCACAGTAATGTGCGAGCGATTGCCTCGTTTCTTCATTCCTGGAGCAGGTGTGTCTTAAAAATCCATGCAAACAATTTACGGCAGATCCTTTCCAGCGATTTATGCTGGAAGACGGGGAAAGGTGTCTATGCTAAGGCAACACTGCCGCGCGTCATCACAGGTGGACGCCTTCAGTTACGTGTTTCCCCATTTACAGTGAAAATTTAAGCGAAAGTACGGAGAGAGAGCCATCCAAAAGAGTTGCTTCACCTTTTTTCTATTGAGTAAGTATTGAATCCGCGCAAGCCATCGTCGTGAGACATACCAGATGAGCACGCTACTGCCTGGCGCTGTTAGTTTGCACAAAAAATACGTTATCTCTCATAAATTTCATAAGGACCACCAAACGATCGCACATACCGAACCAGAAAAAAGTGGCTTGGAGCTCGCCAAAGCAGGCGGCCGCGTTGTAGGCCGAGCAGACGCGCGCACTAAAACATACCGACACCAAAACATCAGGGACTCTGAGAGCGAAAAAATGGGGGATGAAATGGCTTCATAAACACTCTGCTTGCAAAGGCTGGCCGCTTGATGTCACGCTCCCTCCTAAGTTTTTTTTCCTCCATGCTGGCAAGGGCCCCAGCCGCCATTGACCAGGCACAGAAAAATAGAGGCCGCTATGGTCTGACGCTGCCTGCATGTGGTAGCAGCGCAAAAGATGGAGCCCACTGGGCAGGTGACGCATGCCACGCGTCCAGCATGGGCAGCAAGATATATAAACTTCTCAAATCGCTGCTGTTTCTTGACGATGCAGAAGCAATCATCCATGTACCGAAGGAAGATCTCCTTGAGCGTGGTGTGAAGCTGGAGAGAGCCCGAGACTCTAGCGACACCATGGTCAAGTTTGCTGCGGCGACAGATATGGACACTCCCATAGCCATTCCATCACAGATGTTGCTCTGGAACCTGAAACAGGTATTAGCTGGGCAGAACTGCAGGAGCCTGCCAAGGCCCAGAACGTCGATTGGTGTTCTTTTCGGTAAAGTTGGGTCCGTTTCAAGCGCATCTGTGTAACGAGGAATTAGACGGTTGTCTGCCATTCCTAGACACCCTTGAATTAGAGAAAACCTAGCGCCAAAACCATGCAAATCACAAGGACGAATGACGCATGCAAGATAGCTTTACAAGATAGTTGCAAGATAGCTTTCACAATCGGATGAGCCGACTTTCGGTGGGTTCCTCTGCTTTGTTTTGGCTGCTGTTTACGGGACCCTCCTTCAAAAACTTAAGCACGGAACCCGAAGAAATACCGGAGATCGTTTCAGGACATAGAAGCCGCTAGTTGTGCCTTATGTACACAAGACCTCGCACAGCTTGAGGAAAGTGGCCGACAGGTATGGCGTGAGTGTCGTTTTTTCGGCTCCTAACAAGCTGGAAAAGTTGTGCCCCCGAATCTGCAACTCTAGGAAGCGGGGTTGCCAGATAAAGCACGACACTCCGTTTATCAAGTGTTCCGTAGGAGTGGTCTAGGCTATCCCCTTAACTTGTGGGATGTTTTATGTCGGTCAGACTGGCCACTGCATCAACGAGCGTTTGGGGGACCATGCCCGAAATTTGTCAGACTTAAAAGATAAGTACGCACATTTGGTTGCGCACGTAATGAGCTGCGACGGGTGCGAGGCGCATTTGAATGAGACGAAGATTCTTGTTGGCAAGAGCATAGATAAGACTAAGTGTTAGCCTGGAGGCTTTCTACATAAAGAAATTTGGCTGTAGGTGCATCAGTAGTCCTTCTTTATCTCTTTTTGCCTCAGAGTAACTTTTTAGATTCAGTTATCATGTAATCTTCCTTTTTCTTGTGTGATTTTTGGCTGCCTGCCAGTTTCTGCGAAGCAATATTACCTTTGTTCACCTTCTTCTCCTTGTCACCCTTCTCTCCCCTTGAAGCTTCACCCTATATAAGCTGCATCTTGGCTTCAATAAAATTCAGTTGCCAGTATAGCGCTTGTGTCTCGTCGTCGTCCGTCCTTGTGGTTTGCATGGTTTTGGCGCTAGGTTTTCTCTAATTCAAGTATGCACAAACTAGCCCAAAAAGAGGTGTTAATGTAGACACCCTTGTAAAACGTGACGGTTACAGAATTTCACTCGTTGTATTGAGGAAGGACACGCACACCAGCATGTACTTTAACTTCAGCTCCGTGCACCCGACCTCTCACAAGAAGTCTGCAGATGCATCACCAATTTATTGAAGAACAATATGGCAATGGATTGAGGCATACCTAACACATACTGAAGTTTCTTGACAACGTTGCCAGTTCAAATAAAGATGTATGATCAGGTATTCCACAACGGTCTGTGATAGGACTTTTCTTTTACCTTTGTATTATATCAACGACATGAGCATCAGCTTTTCATCACAAAAAAACTATTAAACATTATGCAGACAACACTATTATTCATTGTAATATACAATATCATGTTGATCAGAACAGACTGAACGAGCTCTTGGACGTAATTAGTACTGGGTGCAAGTGGTGGCAAATGGACATGAATACAGAAAAGCAGTTGTTTTTTTATTATAGTAAAAGACCCCCTGCTTTTTTATCATAGAACTGGTCAGTAGCACATGTACACAAAGTTTGCAACAAAGCAATTAAAAAGCTTTCAGACGTTACAGCAGATGTGAAGCAGACTCCTACTGCTACTGGCCAACGCAAGCCCAGTTTGGGAGCCTTATGCTGCGCAGATTATTTTGAAATGTGAATGCATACAGAACAAGGCTCTCAGGTTCATATAATACTAATTCTAGAATGCAGTCATCTTCATAAAGACTGGACTAACGACTGTAAAGAAGAAAATGGAACACAATAGGATTTTTTTTTTATCGTATTTTGCATGGCTATTAAAGCGTAAACCTTGGAAGATATATTACAAGATATAGTCCGACCCACCAAAACACACCAAACATAATAAACCACTGATTTACAGGAGATTGTTTTCGTTATTCTGTTCTCGTGCGGACAATATACCTGAGTGGAACAAAAACTACACAAAGAAATTATCGGTTCTGAAGGTAAGGGAGCTTTTAAGTTGCATTGCAGGAATATTCCAAGAGTTCTTAAGATATTTTGTATACTAGCCTTGCTACAAGTCATTGTTTAAGTGTTCTACAAACATTGCTTCTGCTTCTTTTCACTTCAATGCACATTAGTGGAACAATTGCTTGTACTTTTGTTACTTCGGCTGTGCGCATTTTTTTTTTTCAGATTGCATACACATTGTTGACTGAAAGCGATGCTTTGTGGTCTTTTCAAATATTTCTGCGCATGTTTAAATTTGTTTCCCACAACAGTTTATGCCATATCATGCGCTTTAAGTAGTGTGCCATAATGCTAATGTTCAATGATTTCGTTTACTTCGCTTGCCTTTATTTTATTTCATATGCAGAGACTTCAAAGTTTTATATTTGCAGAAATGCAACTCCTGCCTTAGCCTGGCCGGCAGTATGAATAAATAAATAATAACTGGCTCAGTGGCAGATTGCCCGCATTGGCCAGCACAGCCCAGCGCATCCCAGAGCACGTTGTTTCAGTCGTCAATTTGGATTTCCAGACTGCGACAGGGTTTGTGCCTCTTGGCAGATTCAGAGCAATATGCCAAATAGCAGACTGGAACTTGTCATAATCTGCTTTACGAATATAGATCGTTCTTAGCATTTGCCGTCCTGCCTGGACAATATCAGGCCTGCAGTATTGTGCATATAACAGACATTCTTTCCGGACCCGAGTTCGGAACGCGCACCGGTGACTTCATAATGACAATGATCAGCCCCATCACCGCCTGCTAATGGAAGCTATTCTACGCCCGGTGCTCCATCATGGCACCTGTCACGTCGCATGCAGGCCATTCAGGAAAGATTTTGCCAATAGTTGACTGTATAGTAGATGCCTTTACAACGACTATCTAGCAGCTTTAGACGTGCAGATAAATGCATGTATGGTAAAAAATAGGGGCTGAAAAACACAGTAAATTACATTTGCAGTTGCATTACTTCATTGTGTAACCCAGACTTTCCGTTCATCCGTGCCTCTTGCATGTGATGAGCCCACAAAAGTCTGCAGAACATGGGAAACGAAAAGCCCCCGAACTTCTGCCTTCAGGCATGGCTCAATATCGAGAGGTGCACAGTGCAGGCAGTCCGTGGCTGCATGAGTACACTGTTAAGGAATTGACCATCTTCGTGCCCTCCATGCTCCAAACACTCCTTGGCTGTTTATGCACGGGAAAACTACACAGGCGGCCTAACCAACTACACTAACTTTTTCCACTTGATCCATTTTGCTTTTCTACACATTTTGGAACCCACTGCATACCTATAGTAGGATACAAAAAAAAAAAAAGAAAACACTTGGTAACACTGGACACTGTCCACAGCATCCTGTATTACCTTGCTGACCAACCTGAAGAAAATCAGTTTTTAAAAATTTTACTCTATCAAACAAGCAAGAGGCATCAAAATTCTTGAACTTCTATTTTCGTCTCATGATTAGCTTCTTGTTTAAAGGGACATTAAGGAGAAATTGAAGTTGGCTTGTATCGATAGAATACCAGCTCCTGATCACAAAAAAGCCACTCTTACTGAAAACAAGGCTCTTGTAAGGTAGAAAATAGCAAGAACCAAAATACAGGTATCGCCGCCACAGGCCAATTTCGCAAGTACAAGCGTGATGACGTCATAGGACAAGAGACGCCACCTTGGAGGAATTTTCCTTCCTACATGGAGGCCGCGAATCTCTGAGGCTGACAAAGGAAGGTTGGGCGTTTCAATATTGAAGTAAGTTTTGTTTTAAAACCGATAGTGCACTTTTATCACACAAGGAAGACAGACAAAAGACAACCTGAATGTTGGAAGAAAAGAAAACCGATGCTTGGCGGCGCCACAGGCACCCAGGAATGTTTCGATTTGTTACGGCGCTTCGCGTCTATGAGCTTTGCGTGCCCCATGGTTTTGTTTTTGACGAGCCTCGATTTACAAGCGCCGAACAGGAGAGGAACGCCAAGCGCCGCTTCAAGTGCTAGTTAACCTTTGAAGGAGCCTGTTAAGGCTGGTCAGATGATCGCCACCGTCGATAAAAAACTATGATGACACGATGGTCGGTAATCCTACAAGGCAGTTCGCAGCATAAAGAGCACTTGTGTCTTCGCACGCTGGCCCGGCGAAACATTTTCGGCTGTGGCAGTCAACTTCAAACTACTTAACGGAAATCGTTTATTAGGGACGGGAGACAAGGTACAAGGCAGTTAAGAAAAACTGCTGATGGCCTAGCTCTGCAAGGATATATGTAGCGAAAGCGCGGAGACTTCTGCATCGGAAGAGTGCATTCATTAGATGCGCCTTTATTCGCGGTTTAACCTTGAGTTGTCGTGGCGGAGTGGTAGCGTCTCCGCCTCAAAACCCAAAGGCCCTGGTTCGATTCCGAGCCTCGGCACAGGTTTTCTGTTTTATTCAGTTAGTGGGCGGAGGGTTTCAGTGGCTCCCATAGATGCCGCCTCCGAATACGTTGGTTAGCAGTTAAGCGCAGGCTCTGTTAAGGCACGTTTATACTCCGGCGTAACGCGCGTGTGCGCGCGCTGCACGGCGATGTCACGTCGGCCAAAGCGAGACCGTCCTCCAACTGCGCTGGACCGCCGATGCGTACGGCAGCTTCGGCGCACTCTGACTGCACTGGCGGAGACTTGGAGCATGTCTCTATTTCGCGCCGAGTGTGCCAAGCGCCGCCGGCCCGGCCAGACCGATTGGGCTCCGTGGCGAGGTGCGCGTTGCGACGTCATTCAATAGCTTTGGCAGTTGGGCCCAACTGCCGAAGCTATTCTTTTCGAGCTCTTGGCTAATTTAATCCATTCACAGTACACATCTCAAGGTACATGCAAGTGGGCGAGAGAGCCCGATCCAGTGGACCATGTACCTCCGGAAACGCGCGGAAGCCATTGAAGCGTCGTGCGTTGGCTTTACTTTCAAGCTTAAGTTTAAACGCGAGCACCCGTTTTTTGTGGCAAAAAAATAAATAAATAACCTGGCCCTTGCAACTGTGGGAGACCTCGACGCCGCATGCTGCACCGTGCAACCACACTGTTCAAGGAATCACAATCCGCCGGCCCCAAAGCCCCGGCCAGCCTCCGATGGGCGCGACGCGCCGACCTTGTCCTGGCCCCTCGTAACTCCCCGCACTGGGGTTGCGATACTATTTAATTTGCAACGGCTGCTCATGGCGGAAGGGGGAAACGACCCGCCAGTGCCTAACCTAACCGTGCTCCTTCAAAAGCATCGGACGCTCTGTGGGGCTGAGGTCGCTGAAATGCAGGCCGGAGTTTTTGCGAGAACTTCATCGTCAGGTTCGGGAACGGGATCCATCGTAATGCTGGCAAGACGCCGGTGCAAACTTAAACGAAGCGACGGTAGCGACCCCCGATAGATGCCTTCAACGTGCGGCGGCGGTAGCTTTCATTTCAGCTGCTGCGCTAGACCGCAGCGCTAGCCGCCAGAAATCACGAAGTCTGCGTTTACGTCACGTTTCACGTCACTCCGTCCTATGACGTCATAAGAGTTCCCGAGTTTGAATCGGAGCGGTAGGAAGAACTTTTTCAACTTCGAATCCAAATTTCTTTGATATAAATGCATCTTTCGCTCCCGGACAAGAGGCAACAAAGCCATGAAATGCAGAACTATGAGATTTTGCTAAAAAAAATTTGATAGAGTTCTCCTCACTGTCCCTTTAAGTAATTAGAACAGCTTTAACAAAGAGGAATTTCTGTTCGGCAAGCCTGAATGTGGATGGAGGTTCACTGCAGACTTGACTTGTACGTGACTATAGTTCCCAGTTTTCCATTCTGTTCTATAGTTCTGCATAGTTTGTTGCAACATAACATTGGCTATTGCCTTGCCTGCAGGTATCTGCCACTGCAAGACTCAATAGTGCCAACTTCTTACACCTACTTCCTCATTTATGGATGTGTTTCACTAGTGCTGCGCTTTTGCTCCACACACATGCGCTTTTGCTCCACACACAGTCAAGGCACGGGTTTACCCAATGCTCGCCCACATCTCTTAGCAACCAACTGGCAATCTTAACACAAAAATAGCAGCTGAAATGCACACTGAACTTACTAGTTTTGGTGCTTTTGTAACTTTTATGCGTAGGCATGTGGCCTGAAGATGCCTAGGAGATTCCCCATGGTGACAGGCACTAATAAGCTATGGTGCTCTCATTGCCATGAACACCACAACACTCGCAACAGCTTGCTATGCTAAGATGAACATACGTAATACCTCAATGAATCGAGTGAAACCAGGTTCATTCCATGCAGCTGTCCGACTGATTTCAATGCAGCAGCACCACAAAGCAGGAGGAGGATGTATGGACAAAGAACACAAATGCATTCCAATGCACTCGCACATGAACACTCACTTTTATTTGTTGCAGTTTCTGGAAGACTGCAGGCATAGTTAAAACCAGGTCTAATGTGGAACCCTGGTACCGATGGCCACACAAATTCATAAGCATAGTCCACTGCTTTGACTCAGTTTTAAACAGTCTTCACAGCTTCTCATACTTAAAGCTACTAGTTTATTCACAAAAGCCCAGCTAAATGCCACTAAACCGTAGGTAATTATATTTCAACTCCATTTTGACAGAAAGGCAACTGCATTGCAAACCGAAAACAAAATCCATAAGGCATGCTACAGTAGCATATACTCAGAACAACTGTGCTTGTAAACAGTGCACAATCCAGAAAAAGCCACCAAATTTGCTACTTCACATTTGAACAAACCACAAGGCTCTTTAAAATATCACATACTGAGATAAAAGCAGCTGAAAAAGGACAATGCAGAGTTGCAGGCTCATTAAAAGTATACAACTTGAACCCCTCAAAATTATAGTATAAAAAAAAGAGAGAGCTATGAGTGTAAACATAAATCTGAATCTATATTCTCTTCGAAGTCACTTCCCATCATAATCTGCTTGCATGTGCTGTAGGTACGCTGGCAATCTAAACACAAAGACCAAAAATAAACATATATTTTGACATTTAAACAGTTTATTCAATGAAAAAAAAATTGTTCAAATCACACTCCTGACTAAAGGAATGAAAAATATAAAAAGTAGTTTAAGGAACAATTGTCCCAACAAATAGTTACCACAGTGAGCACGAAACCTTGCTCCAGTGCTTTGTTCAGTTAGTGAAGCACCATGTATTCTAAAGACCTTTGGTAGCAAGCTAACAGCTTTGGAACTATGATCAGCCCTGATGTGGGCCCTTAGCTTGAGCAGCCGTGGTCGAGTATTTTCTCTTGGCATAACCATCAGTCTTCGCATGACGAACCTGTGCACCAAAATCTGCTCAACAAAGAGAACTCCTTTGCATGTAAAAGCAAGACTAAGAAAAAAAGAGAATTAAACCCAAGCAGGAAGAGCCACAAGCTGGGCCAAAAGGCTTTTACAAGCAATGTAATTTGTTTCTAGGAAATCCAATTGATGCAATAAGCTCTCTCTGGTGCATAACGGCGTAGGCAATATCAGTGTAGATGGTGGGCACAATGTACATGCCAGAATGAGAAATGAGCACAATTATGTACTCTGGAATTGCTCAAACTTTCACGAAGTCAACATGGTAATCTGTTTACATTTTCATGAACCATACAAAGCTTCTTGTTGCCATCACAAAGGGCATGAACACTAAATTGCTTAGCAACCTGCCAGATGCAAACACCTGCCAAGTAGGTCTCCAGATGTAAATATAAAACAACTAAGGCAGTAACCTTCCATGTGCAAACTGACCCTGAAACATCTACTGCCCATAAATCTTCAAATATTTCATGAGAGGTTCTGATGTTCATTTCAGGCTCTAATGTTTCGAAAAGTTCAGACTCTTCAAGACATTTCTGCGCAGTACAATTAGTGGGCACTATTGATGATCTAGAAGAGAATTCAAGTATGGATTTACATTCTGAAACTTGGGCTTCTCAGAAGTTCACACCACGTTTTGAAGTCGCAGTGCTAAATTATTTTTGACAAAGGCTGCATACCCAGTGCAATAATTTCACATTACATTACACATTATGCACATAAAACTCACTTGGGAAGTGAGTACAAAGAAAAACCAAATTTTTTATGTTGAAATGAAAGCCCCTATAAGGGTATGCTATCAGGCGAAGACGCTTGCACAGCAGCACAAATAGTAAGCGAAACTAATGTATAAAGCTTCAGAGGTCTCTGGCAGAAAACATTAAGGTTTCTGGATTAATTATTACAAGCGTGCACAGAGTTATTAAACAGAAAGACAACTGTCAACACAATGCACTGCTTCCAGACTAGATAATTCTCTCACACAACAATGATCTAGACCAGCTGCCTTGTGAGCACATAATCATGCACAAAAAGAAAATCACAGCAAAAAGAATTTTACAATCTTTTGTAGGTCATTTAAAAGCGAGTTATGACCTTCAGTAAATGCGCTTTAAAAGGTATTAACAATGAGGTGCTTTCATTCTGCATAGCAATAATCTTCAGGTAGTACTTGAGTCTTCAACCTCTGACAAATCCAAACGCGGTGGTGTGGATGAAACTGGAGAACTTGACACAAAGTCCGACACCGAAGCCTGACGCATCATCCGTTGCCGGAACCCATCAGAGTCAAAAGGGGTGATGTGCTAAGATAAGAACAGAATCAATAATGACAGTGTTGCCACTCATCATCGTTCCCTCAAGGAGTGCAACCTTTCTCTCTGCCAGAACATAAGCCAACATTCGTGCCAAGCCATCCATGCACATCAAAATTATGGACAGTACTATCGAGGCATTAGAAGGACGTTTGGACAAAAGGAGCAAACAGCCCCTGAAAGAATGAAATGTGCGTGCTTTGCCAGTACCACTGTGGACAAAATGCCGCCACTGCCAACTGAATGCAAGCATGAAACGAGGACCAGATGCAAAAAGCTAACATGCAATAAAACCTAGCAGAAATTCCAAAACAAGACCTGAACCATACATTACACAAAATTATCTGCCGGGAGTAAAAGCCACATTTAAATGCAGAACAGGCGCCTCAGAGCCGCAAATTATGCCTGCTACTGAAGCAAACACAAAGCAAACATTAGAGGGAATGAACCTATGAACATGCCACAAGCTACTATACCATGACAATGTTGCGAGAGACATGCGAAGCAACTACAAAAACACAAGCTGCCTTCTTGGACAAGCAGATATTGTGCACTGCACAAGCAAAAAATTCAATCAAATAAGCTCCACAATGAAGCAGAAAATGATGTCTACTTCAGACCATTCAATTTAACTGCGCTCTGATGCAAGACAGCCCCATGAAATCCACTGATCGATTTCAAAGTTGTAAAACATACTTATAGTTCAACCTTAGTTAGATAGTGCCGACTTGGCATGCAATAAAAACATAGAGCCAGCATTCGCAATTGGGTATCTCAGGGTTGGCAACAAAAATCAGCCTACAGCAGTGCAATATGTGGAAGCAGTGCAAACAAAATATGCCTTCTGAAAGCAAAAGCAGCAAGTCTAAAGCATGCAAAATGCACAAAGAGCTACACCATGTTGCATTCCAAAGAAAATGATGAAACACCTTAGAATCAGCTACAACTAAGCAAAACACCAGCAATGACATGTTTTAGCAAAAAAACCTAACATTAGCATCTAACAACGCATATATGTCAGTTTAACATTTCTGCTGTCAAGTATTTTATTTCACTGGAGCTGACGTCAAAGCATTTATCACTTAAATGTGCAAAATCCAATGCTGCTTTTAAAAAGCTGCGAATCAGCAGAAACGATCAGATAACACAAGCTATAACTGCATCCAAATGAGAGTTCTTTTTTAAAGCAGAGCTCACAAGCCCTCTGGCTTTCATTCTTGAGACAGTGTGCACATGATGGGACAAGCAATAATGCATGTCAAAAAGGTATTAAATCGCAATTGGATGTTATCTGGCAACCTTCTCAACGTTATACAAAGCAGTACACCTTGGAAAATACCTCCAATTACTTAAGCCTACCTTGGCGACCCTAAACTTAGCACACATATCCCTTCACCTGGCCTCAGCTACCTTCGACTACAGTTCCCTTCCCTTAGTAACCACTGTCTCACTCCAAAAAAATTACTTGCTGTCTGTTCTGTGTATTTATTACATGTGTTGCCCAAGTCTACTATTTCATTCTCTCATATTCGGCTACAGCACCTCAAATGCATTCACTTCACAAACATTAATTTTAAGCCAAGTATTGCATTTTGCTTGTTTAGGTCCTCAATTAGGTGCTGTAATCAACCCTTTCAGTTAAAAGACAATGCCACCAGCAAATAAGAAGCTACCAAGTTCTTAACACCTAGTTTTTCTCAATTCAAGACCCTGAACACTTCTGAGCATGCAGTGAATAACAAGATATACATCGAGCCCGCTTATAGTGAACATGACCGTTATGAGTGATTTGTTTGTTAAACCCCAGTGTGTGCACTAATTGGGCCAGACATAACAGATTCACCTTCTGTAAGGCAGAGTTTCGTGGTGCACTCTTTACGTAGTATGTGGGGGCTCACTGTCGCATCACTGGCACTGGTTGGCCCATTTTCATATTGCTGCTTGTTTCTGCCTCAGCTAGAAAACAATGCGAGCTGCTAGTGCAAGGCGATTAACATGCCGAATGCTCCCATAAAGCCTAGCCCGTATCAAAGGTCAGTTTTAATTATGGAGCGAATGTCAGTCAATCATCAAATTTGTACCCGCAAATGCAGTCATTGCTGTGTACACGGCACTTTTTTTGTCAGGGCACTGTTTGCTGAGCGGCGACATGTGGCAACATTTCAGTGAAGAGCACACCGACGCTGCCTGTGTGACGACAGCGATGAGCTTTCGTGCAAAGGAAGTGTTCCAGGCCGTCCACACTTATTAAGTCTCAGTGAGAGCCAACTTTTGAGCCAAACATAAGGCATGGTCATTCAGCAAAAACTTAGCACAGATGCAATGCCAGTGAAAAGGCATTTGTGGGGCACAGATATTATCATGGTGGATGACAAAAGCTGTAACAAAACTGTCCACCTTGATAGCGTTTATAGCGCACATATTTGGCGAAAGAGCGTATGCTTTTTCAGTTAGTAGCATTAATTTCCTTATGACCCGCCTTAAAGAGATTTCTGGAGTTCCATATTAGACAGCACGGGCCGGAACACTTCCGAGTTCTTTTTTCTTAGTCCTGCCAAAGTATTAGTCCCATATTAGAAGGGGAGGGAGGTAGCATTGCCAACCCATGAAAGTGCCACCCTTCTCTCCAGGCATGAAATTCCCCTAATAGGCAAGACTTGCAGTAGCCTCAATGCACGCAAAAACCATGATACTGTGCTCCCGTGGCGAATTTTCTCTTTTCTTTGCATTCCTGTGAACAGCATCTTAGCCATGGTTTTCACATGCAAAGTGAAAGCTGACAAGGTTTCTATGCTTTTGTACATCCCCATAGCGAGTGCAACCGTGCAGTGTCTCCCTGCCCATTGTTTGCTATGCCTGCATGTTCACTGTAAGTGGATCCCGTGATCACAGACGTTTGTTCTAACTGAGGCTCAGCCACATAATCTTAATGCCATGTCGTCTTTGTTTGTACTAAGCAAGTGTTCATTATAAGTGGGGCAGTCAAAAGCGGGCTAAACTTTGTCTCCCTACCCAATACACTTTCTGATTGGTATTTTCTTACTCTTTCTGTGGAGGACTATAGTCACTACACAGCTGTTGCACACATAAGAGTGAAAGCAGCATAGGAGACTTTCTCAATACTGCATATGGTACTGCCATCATAAAACCAAAAACTCCCAACTTTAACTTCGTGGCTAAAGAGGATACTGCCCAGGTGGGCCCAAGCAAGAGAGGCCATGCAGACCAGGATGTGGGGCTCTCAAGAATAGGCTACCTGCAGCCATCTGATCAAGTGACCACACGAGATAAGGGGTAACGAGAGTGGGAGCACTTATGGGAGGAAGTATAATATGGCTATAACGGTCACTTTGGCTGGGAAGAGTTCACTCCCAGAATATTTATGCAAGCATTGTCCATGCCCTGGCTACTACGTCGCACCCAAATGAACACCAGCATTTCCACTGAATCTAATGCTCTTTCGAAATTTTCAAAGACCACATACAATAATTTAGGGTCCCTTGTTTTCGGGTTTCATTTTTTATGGGATTCAGGGGGTACAAAATGGGGCATTACTTTTTGAACTCAAATTCAGGTACAAACAAGGTTATCAAAAAAAAGTTACATAATTTGGGTCAATTTTTAGAGCAAAAGAGAATTTTCTATAGGTGTTTGTTTTTCTGCTGACTATAAAATGCCCAATTTTTGTGCACAATTTCATAAGTAAAGAAAAGCAGGCCACACCAAGAAACTCTACCAAAAACATCTACTGAATTCCTTTCATATAAGTTACCAATCTCCTACACAGCATTTCAGCATCTGTACAAGACCTGTCTGCCTTTATTTCTATACCAAGCAAAGACATTCAACATCACAGCCGCCACTTTAAATGGCCGAGAGCCTTGGAGTAGGACATCCTTAAAGCGAGTAGCACTTATTACAATGATGGCAGTAAGACGGCTGGCTGATACCTGTGTTTTCACCTCTCGTTTTTAAATCACACTTTTCAAACTTATCCTCAAATTAAGCTGCATCATGAATATCAAGCTTTAAAGGGGGTTCGAGATCAGTACACCAAAGACACCGCTATGTAAAACGCACAAGATATCCCCAAATTTACATGCAGTGTGTTAGCCTTGCGCACTAGAAAGCCTACTTTGTGCACTGAAATACCTACACTATCTAGAAGACGCATTTTCGGACAGAAATCGAGGTTTAACCCGATTATTTAGAAACCTGTTTGGGGTGCAAGAATTGGGTTTTACCCGAAAAGAAAGGGCCCTAATTTAATTACATTGTGCATAGCCCATGAAAACCCAGTTGACATGAGTTTTCTCTATTTTGGAGTATCCTTTCCACAAGCCAGCCTAATACATCAGTTCTGCTGGCATTTACATTAGTAAGGTAATTAGTCCAAATCTTTCAAGTTTCGGGCCAGATCCTTCCTGCAGGTCAGCATTAGGCTAACACTCCTTGGTCACTGGTATACTTCAGGTCATGAGCTGTAAACGAAGTTGCAAGCTTCCTGAGCACAATACTACCATTGTCTTTCAGCAAGTCTGTAGTCACTTTATCATTCCCTCTCAATTTTATGCTCTTCTTCCCACCAGCATACCATTTATCACACCCTGGCTGTCATACACACCTGTTTCACCATTAAATTAGCCACTTCAGGATCCAACGAAGGGAAATCCGGTGGCATCTGTGTGGCAACTGACGACTGCGAGCACTCAAGGAGAAACTCTCGCGAGTACATTCGGCGGTTTGATTGTGCATCATCTGGCAGATCAGAAGAATCTAACGAAGCAGTAGAAGGCACTTGTGGACGGTCAGCCTGTAGAGGAGACAATAAAAAGGGAAAATATAACCAAGTACAAACTAATGCAAGCACTAAGCCCATACCTTGGCTGAAAACTCTGGCGAGCTTCCGGATCTCTTGAACTGCTTAGTTTGTGCAGGTGCCTCCACAATGCCAGATGCTTTGGTGGCTGCAAGCCACACAAGTACATCATGTAGTACCTCTGAAAATACTAGGGTTATGTTGCTAAAATGCAGCCAGACTGTAACAAGACAGGTGATGGATATTAGGTACTCGTTTAGTATATGCAAAAAAAAACAGGAAGGCAATTTTTTCTTGGTACCACTAAATTTGTACTGCCCTGTTGACAATAACAAATTACATTACAGTATATTAAAATGCAATAAAATGCATGCAATTTATAATCACGTACATGTCAGATGGAAATTTCTCAGCATAAAATTTCGTTAACCTTTAAAATCAGTGACTACAGTATATACAACACAGGTGGTAATAAATTAAAAAAAATGTTCACATAAGGAATAGCAAGAATCTCACTAGCAGAATGGCTGCTATAACTTGATTTCTAAGCTGTGGAGTGTTTCTTTGATCAAGAAAAGGTAGAAAAAGTTCTCTAAGGAGCATTCATCACCCACATTTATGAGCAAACAGCATGGCAAACCCATAAACGTCTATAAATACTGGCAAAAAGCAATGGCACCTTATTTTTCTGCTCCAACTCGTAAAACCTGCAGTTTTAAGCTGTATGGGATACATGTTTAATAACAATCGCCTCATCTCCTTCCAGTTGTTGCTACCATGCAGAGCCAGAGTAGCAGGCAACCTGCCTACTGAAGGAATGAAGCTCAACAAGACATTTGACTATAAACTGCCAGTGACTATTGGCAACAGATGCTACAGGGAAAATGCTGAAATCCCTACCAGCCCTTTACTCACAGCCATTTATTCTTCAGCTAACGTGTTTTGATCTTGCATAAAACAAGTGGGAAGTAGTCGACCGATTCAACATGCTAAAATTGCGGGAACTGCAACAGGACCGCTGCAGCAAATCAATGAGAACAATTTCTTACTAAGAGTGAAATGCTACCAGAGCTAGTGTGCCTATTTGCACTGTCCACATGGTACCCATTCCCTTGTTCATCATTAGTGAATGGATCAAACGAGACTGCATTTACTGTTGGAACAATGTTTGAGAAGAGTATATTGCCATGTTTTACAGTTTATTTCATACCAATTTCTTCGTTGATAGACTCCAGCCTACAAAGGTAGGGCAGAGCAGCATTTAAATAAAGTTGAGCAAATATCAAAACAAAAAGTCTTTCTCTGACTCAGCATAACTCCAATAAGCAGCTGCTTGAAACTATGGATGCAAACTGCAATTGCAGATGAGATAAGAGTTGAGACCGCTTGGTAAGCACAGCATGAGTATACGAGCACATCAGAATACTTGTTTGTGCTGGTCATGATGCATATTTGATGAGCTTTACAAATGCAACACAAGTCTTACATGTTTTAAATGGGCTAGGGCCAAATTTAGAAAACTGGAAGCTGCATACTGCAAATGCCCTCCATCATATGTACTATTTGTCAAAAAAGTTTCCATTCCACTGCGCCAGTGTTCATAGCGATCTTGGTGCTGTGCAGCTTTCAAGCAACAGGTGTCGCAAGCTAGTTTTAGAGTTTGGTATGACAAGAAGGAATTCTCTAAATTACTCTCTCAAGCTGGTGCAGACAATGCAGCCATTTGGTGAAGTCACACATGCGCTTCCACTCCGGCAATTGGCTAGGTAACCCGGGAAATTTTGCGACAGATGGTACTGAAGCTGGTATGTCTTCCTACAGATGTGAACAGGTCTCAGCACTTTGGAACGCTTAATTTCAAGTTTCATACTTGTCTTTTTTCACCTTTAACACGTTACTCCAGTCAGCTACATACCAATCTGTGCAGGCAGGTTCTTCACTATGCTTCCAGACCGAGAAACGTGCTTTGGAGACTGGGTAGGCGCCTTTTCCTAAAGAGAACATTCAAACCTATCAGCGTAAATACTGGCAATATTACTGGCATAAATACTGGCTTTCACATTATTCAGCAAATATAACCAAAACTCCATTTAAGAATTTATGTACACAATATAGCAACTGTGCACAGTTTTGTGGTACACTTCCTCAGCAGTAACAGTGAAGACCCATGCAGTGAACACTTCGCATGCATGAGCCAACAAGAAAGAGCACTACAGTCAGATACAACACAAGAACAAAGTGGCAAATGCTCCTCAAAAGGACTCCTCTAGCCAACGGCGTCAAACTGTTGTCACGACGTGGTCATGTACTGTGCACCTGCCATGACATGCTAACAGGCCTGTGCGCAGCTTACAGTGGCAGGTGCGAAGTACTTGACTATTTTTTAACCGCTAGCAGTATAGTCTTCTTTCGGCAAAAAAGCCAGGGTCTTTCTCACTCTGTGTGCATGTGTGAGTGAGCAAATCGTCTGCCTTGCCAGCAAATGCACCAGTAAAAATGCATTGCCCACCTCAAAATCAAGTTAGCCAAATTAAAAGACTCAACATAAAGGCAAGCAATGTAAAACCGAAATGCAAACCAATACTGCTTACGCAGATTTGTTGCATCACATCGCATGATTACCTATACATTTTTGGTCCTTTAACGAAAGTGTAGGATTTATAAGCTACAAACATTGCCTATTTGTCATCCAAATGTGGTAATCAATAGATTTGAGCCAACATCAATTTGTCTCCACTGTGCCTTTTGTGGCAACTCCATTTTGTGGAAACTCCTTTCCCAAAAAACTTCTCTACCCTGGAACCAATACCATTTACAGCCTATGACATCAGAAGTTCATAACAAGCAAGCATGACTATTCACTGGTTCCAGCGTTCATGGCAGAGCAAACAAGTCAGAAAAGGTTGAGGAAGAGACCTTACAAAATACGGCCGTAGAAATAAGGTAGAAATGCGATTATATATAGCATGTTTTGCCTAACTAGCGCCAATGTTTTTTTAAAAAAGGACAGCATGCTTCACACAAATCCGAATCAGTTGTGCAAGGTTGTAGGCAGTCATATTGAACAGGTCATACTTTTAGTGCACCAAATTTGCCAATTGCTTAATAAATTTGGAGCAATACATTTTTTTTGCAAAAGTTGAAAAAAATGTTGAGAAATGCCATTTCAGTTTCTCCAGTTTAACTTCAGTGTTATTTTTATTTTAAGCTTTAAATAAAGCCTGCAACATTTAAAAAGTTCCATGTGACTGTGCGCTGCCACGTCGAGATGTTACTTGGCATCTTCAAACCTGCTCCAATTAAAGGAGGTGGGTTACGGAAAGCCAAAATGAATGAACTGATCACCGGTCACAGCATGGGTCAGTGATCATTCCAGGGTGAGCACAGGCACTTTGCTTAGTTAGAATTATGATGCTGCAGCAGCAGTGCGCTCCCGCTACGGTAACCACCATAGCCACCCTAACCACGCCGTACAACACAGATAATTTCTTTTGCAGTCCAATATGGCTGTGCCTCTTGCGACGAAGCTTTTTGTCGCACATGTGTGGCTCTTGCCTCAAAGAGCAGTGCCATTTTCATCCACTCAAGGTCTTAGCCTTGCCAAGTAGTCCCACGTGCTTTGCTGTTTCTGAATGATTTTATTAAAGAGACACTGAGGACACACTGAAGTTTGGCCTGCATAGGTAGACTGCATTATTCTAACAACAAAGGCTTTCACTGAAAACAAAGCTTTTATAAGCTAGAAAAGGCAAAAAAGAATTTAAAACAGGTGTAGCCACCAGCAGCTGATTGCACAAGTAAAAGTGTGTCAACACAGTTTTTTGGGCGTGAATCCTAGAGGCCTTGAAAACGATAACGAAGCTATTTCGGTGTAGATGTGACAAGCTTGAATAGAGTGGTGGGAAAACAAAATTTTCCTCAGTAATAAACGCTGTCGGACGAGCATAGACATGCTCAGAAAGAGACTCAAGCTTTGCTGCGCACACAAAAAATACTAAGTGTTTCCTACGAAGAAACACGGTTCGGATGACTATCTTGCACTGCGACTATAAATCAGATTGAAAGCTGTGGAGTTTAGCGTCCCAAAGCGACACGTAGCCTATGAGGGATGCCATAGTGGATGGCTTCGGACTAATTTATGACACTGCACAGCACATGGGTGCCTTTTGCGTTTCACATCCATCAAAACGTGGCTGCCGTGGCCCGGAATGAACTAGGTACCCTGGCTCAGTAGCCAAGCACCCTAACCACTAAGCCATCGCAGTGGGTTTTTAATTCCCAAGCTCGTGTGGGCAGAGGACGTTCCGGAAGAACACAAGCTCAAGATCATGCGTGTACATCGTGGCCACATTATACCAATCCCATCGTTGCCAGTGCTTCAATGTGAACTCCTATTTATACGAACAGACTTTCTACCATGAATTTCAAATTGCGTGCCTCTATCGTGCAAAGAAATCAGAAGCTCGGAATTGACGGTGCACATAAGGGAGTAACTGTTCATTAGCGTCCACCCAAGCACAACCATACGGCTACAAAGGAAAGCTAAAGAGATTTCAAAGAAACCCCGTAGGTGAAAAGTTGTCCTGGTCTGTGGTTACAGCAGGCGCAGTGAGGTGTGTGAAATGGAGCTATCAGTTGTAACACATGCAAAACCTTATTCCCAGTCATACTTTTATTCTATGGGACTAGTGATGGTGCTGTGCAAGCCTGATAAATCTAGCAGGACAAAGATTTAACACTACATAAGGCACTGCAAAAGCACTTTTTTTTTTCGTCTGCATTCACCATGTTCATTTCAGACAATATTGCCAGCACTAAAAAGGCAGATATGTTAAATGTGGTGCTGATGCATACTAACAGTTGGTGGTAAAGAACTAGCAAGTGAAACAGGGCGAGGTTGGACTCCATAGGTCATCTTTCTCATCACAGGTCATCTTTCTCATCACACATAGAGAAGAAACCAAATTCACGCCTGTGCTTATTAAGCAATAACCTGCGCCACCTCGGATTCCCCATGGTCTTCGGTTGCTGGAATGTCATTTTGGCAGAGTATTGGTGCAATCGGCGCAGCATTCCCATCACTGCGTTTATAATTGACAGGATTATGAAAGCCTTGCCAAGCAACTGCCATTTTTGTCTCGAAGCTTCAAGTCATTCCCAGGAGCATTTTTCTTGTCATATAAGACTCTCCTGTGCCACATGTGGCCACCTTATCTCTATAACTTCCCAATCTCATCTGTCAACTTGTCTCTCCACCACTCCCTGCTACACCTGGCTTCTCTTGGAATCCATTCCGTTACTACAAGAGGTAATTGGTTATTGTGCCCTCGCTTTACATGCCTGGCCCATGCCTATTTCTTCCAGATTTCGACTTTTATATTGTTAACTTGCGTTTGTTCCCAAACCACTCTGCTTTATCTTCACCTCTTAACCTATTACAGCTCTCATTTTCCTTTCCATAGCTCGCTGTGCTGTCCTCAATTTAAGTTCATCCATTTTTTTTATTCAGTTATTGCACTTAGCCACGAGCCATCATTTTGTAACATATTGCTCTCTGAATTCACAATTATCCTTTTCTTTGTCCCACTCCACTGTTCTGCACCTAGGAATGCAAAGTGTGTATGACAGGGCGAATTTTTTGTAGCTGCCTGTAGCTCTGTCACTGCCTGTTATACAGCAGAGGAGAACATAGTCCAGCAGATAATCCCTCTCTTTCTCCCCATCCATCACTCTGTATTAATGGGAACAAACTATGACTATCATTAATAAATACTCAGAAGAATTGCAAACCAGCAAAGGCAGCATCATTCTTGAAAAGTACAGTAAGGCAATTCCTATTCTACCGAGACTGGTTTGCAGTGTGGTATAATACAAAAAGTTCCCAACCCACTGTCTAAGGCCACAGACCTTCACCTGTTTTTTGAAGGCCACATGAGAAAGACAATCGGAGCTGTGGTAGACACAGAAACCTCATGCCAGTCACAGGCACAGAGTTTTGAATGCCAGGCTGGGGCTCAAATTAGCAACCTCTCGTTTTTACATTTGTTCCTTTGCATAAACGAATACTGAAAAGCAATAGCCCTGAAAAGTTAAATTTCCCCTCATCGAGCTTCTAAAAATGCAATGCAATAAAAGCTCGTTAATTCGAACTTCAAGAGACCAGAAAAAATGTTTGAATAAGAATGACCCAGAAAAAAAAAAAAAAAATTGCTGGCAGCACGGTATCTTCATTTGATAAAACACCGAGCAATGGTTGGAAAAATTGGTTCTTGAATGTTTTTCAGGAAAGTAAACCGCATAGTAATTGTCTCACTTCTTGGTGGACACCCGAACCCTACTGTAAGGGAAAGGAAGGTGGGAGTGGAAGAAAAAGGAGAGAAAGAGGTGGCCCTAGTGGAAGACTCAGAACTAATTTCGACCACCTGAGGATTTTTAATGTGCACTGACATCGTACAGCGGCCGCCGCAGCCGGGTTTGAACCCGAGAACTCCGGCTCTGTAGCCGAGCACCCTAACCACTGAGCCACTACAGCGGATCGAGCAATGGTAGCTAGATTTTAAAATGAGAGCAGTGCGGCAATGACTGTTTCACGTTTCCATCAATATTTTATTGCATGCATATGGTCAGGAGCATCTAAGCAGAACTTCTCCAAAATCGTAAGGGCCTCCTGCATCCTACACGGAGCGACGCGGTAGAGCTCCACGGCTACTGCATCACACACATCATAAGTGGCACAGTCGCTTGTGAGGAGGTTTCACCGCACAAACAGCGAACGGCATGTGACGAGCGCAGTTTCTGCACACTGGAAGAACAAAACCGCACGGATGGAAGCGAAGGAAATGGCACCGAAGCAGCAAGAAAAAAAGTGGGAGAGAAAATACCAGCGATGGGCCAATCAACGGGTTAGGCAGGCTGGCTGATGCTCGAGCCACCCCGTCATTGTGGGCTGGTGTGAAGCCCAGAAAAGTGAAACAAGAACTACACAGTCTGAGTTTTCAAAGATTTGGGTCGCCCATTTATCATCAAGCCTGGTGTCGCACAAGCGACTATGCAGCATGGAATTCAGGGTTTGAGCAGTGCTATTTCCACGATCGCTTGCCGCACCCGTCATATCTGGACGCGGTTTATCTCCAGGCGCCAGTTCGACTTAACCGGTGCGAGACCCACAGCATTCGAATTTGTGAGCATCCAATGCCATTGACTTGCATAGGCGTTATCCGGGACCGAGCCTGCAGTTGGAATTATCCGGATTTTATAATTAATGGGGGTCGAATTAACGAGCGTTTACTGTACATTTAATGCATAGCCTCGGCGTTTGGACCCACATTTTATTTTTTATTTTAGCACGTTCACTGCGGCAGCGATTTTCGGGGCCTTAATCTTTCGGGGCCTTGATTTATAGGTGGCCCACTGGCCACCTATAAATTTTCATGGGTTCCTCATGACCCTCCAGTGAGCCTCCAGAAGTCAACTTATTGAAACTTATTGGCATTTGTTTTTTGCAGGCTCTATGAAAAATCTGAACATCTCGACGCCCTAATAGCGCCACTCAGTATTTGTGCCGCTTAACAGGAATACATGACGTGATCCACTGGTGACCCATGACAAAGTGAACGAGTTAAGCATCTCTCTAAGCATGTCAGCTTCAACGAGCGATGCATGAGGCATAATCATGATTAAGAATTCAGTGCGCTAAACTAGTAGTTTGAATGACCACTAGTCTTGGATCGACACAAGAACTTCAAAACCTAACAACCTAACTCTCCTAGGCCACCTGAGTAGATTCAATGTGTATCAGCCTGACCATGTGCAATTCGCTTTAAAGAAAGAAAAACTTCCGACCTAAACCATGTTTAACTGCACAAAACAGTTGTAACCTACAGATATATTGCTTGAGGAACACCAAACTTAAAGACGTACCACTAAGCTCGAGCTCTCAAAACTGAGATAATAGAAACTCCATTTGCCGCTTGTTCTCAGGGTGACTAAAGAAAAAAAATATGACAGGCAGTTATGCAGCTTCACGAAACAACTGCCTCTAGCTTCTCAACCTACTTCACATACCATTCACAATACGGTCTTAGCATTTTCAATATGCAATTCCTCGGAGCCTGGTGAGGTCCATAGTTAAGTTTATTTTCCAGGTTCAACTAGAGGGTTTCCTGGCTTACCTTCAGTTACCCAGTGCACACACATTTCTACAGCCCACTTCTACTGAGCACCGTCTTTTTTTTCTGCTAAAATTCCAACATGCTATTCTTTGAACTCACTATTAGTGTGCACGGAAACGGTCTCTTAGTGTACACTAGCTTACCATCAGCTCTTGTTCACCATCTTCCTTATAAGTCTCCTCATCACTTGAGCTGCTAGTCTGGCTGCTTGGCGGACCACTGTGTCTCCTTACAGCACTGGCAAAAAGCAAGCATTTTATGTGAATGAGTGCAAATCAAAGATCTACATCGAAGCTTCAGAACACAATCAAGGAGCCCAGAAATGCGAGCCACAGCACTCAACACGTTCACTGTGTCGTGGATCACCGGTGGGTCATATCAATTTTTTTGCTTTGCGGCCATGAATACTGGGCCCCACGATAAAGCCGCGGATCAGATTTTAGAGCGAGGTCCTCCTCGTTAGACTTCACAAAATCTGACCCATTGCTTCATTATGTGACCCAGTATACGAGGCCACACAGCATGGATAGATGAAGTGACCTGCTGGTGACTCACGTGGTGAACAAGTTAACAGAGCTGACTTAACCCTGTAATGCCTAGGCAATGGGAATGTCAACTGAAAGTTATCAGGTTCCAAAATTTCACCATTCCTTCACTACAAAAATGTAAAACTAGAAGATTTGCAATTAAATTTAACTAATATTGACTTCTGAATGTATATATGCATGCACATACAATAAATTAAGAACAGAATCTTCTAACACAGCAATTAAACCAATAAAAATTTTAGGGTGCTTTGGATTGCATCAATTCATCTTTCAGCAGGCCTGCTGCATCTCTGACAGCCAACACTTTGACCCTGCTTTGATAAACTTGCTGAATAGCCACTTCTACAAACATTTTGGCAATTGATGTAGTCCTGCAAAAGAAATGAAAGCTACCCGCATTTGTACATTATCACAGGTGATACACCAGGCATTACAGGGTTAACAAAAACGGGAAAACTACTAGGATGTTCAGGAGCTGAAGCATTTCTTCAGTACTCTCCTACTTTGTCACATAATGCTAAATAGATGGCAGGCAATTTCCAATGCCACCTGAACAAGTTGACAAGATATAGCCCATCAAATAAACACTGAAAGAGAAAATGATGTTCTGGTGGCACTAGTGCTAATGACTTTAGCTACATTTGAAAAAGCTTGATGCAACAGTGTTATATAGTGCCAATGATTACAGCTACATTAAAAAAAAACCTTGCATTTTCAAAGGCAGATATGCAATAAGCAAGACTTCAAGCGTTTCCTAGCACTATGCATACGCTACAAAAGCACAAAAGTTTTGCAAATTGCTTCGAACAGTTCAGCTAGAAAAGGGATTTAAAAGAGCACAAAGCTTGGAACACTCCTTTAAGGAACTGCTTTGTTGTGCTGACTCTTTCTGCACTCCATCAAAGAAGAATCTCTTGGGTACCTAGGTTGATAGCCAAAACTTGGCACACAGCACAGGCAGTTCTTCAGGTCGAGACTCCCGTCCAAGATGCATTTGTACAGGATTAATATGTTCACATTTTCTGTTTTGATACTGCGCATGTGGCTTATCATACTATGCAACCTCCTACCTTCATACTCAATCTGTTTTTCACCTTTTTCCTATGCAGAGCAGTATTCCAAGAGCATATTTGGCTAGCTTCCTCCTTCACTCCGCATGACACAAAAGCTTCTCTCCCGCTCTTACAAAAATGTGCAACTAAACGATTCAAACAAGTTTGTTGGCCATCAACAGGCAATGTGAAATTGAAACCCTGCATTGAAGGCCAGGATTTTTTTTGTAAAGACTTCAGTAAAAAATTGTTGCTTATTCATGTCCAACAGAATATACAAAAATATATTAATAGAAAACTGCTGCTAGGAAAACAAGCAAAAACAATAAAAAACTGAACTTTATTGACGTTAAAACAGATGTCAATGTGCCAAGTTCACAGCAATTCAAACCAGGTATACAAAGCAGGAATAAAAAGTTTTCATATAGAAAACAACCAAAATTGCACATACACAGTATTTCACACAAGAACAATAGGTTAATAAAGACAACACAAGCTTCACTAGATATACATTTTCATTTTCAAACCTGAATCGGCTAAGTGCCATTTCAATAAAAGCTTTTTAGCACCACAGTACACATTTTGTTCATCTCTGGTTCAGTGTCAGGGTTCGTTTCCCCTTTAAACACAAGTGAACCACTCTATTTCATGGCAAGAAGCAGACCATTAAACAGTGTCTGTAAGCAAATTTCTCAATTTATGTTTCAAACAAATGAGATGGAATCAACTCTATATACACCACCAAAAAAAGAATGCATGTGCAAAACATTTATGCATGTTTAATGGCAGACAAGTTCCTATGGTGTGAAATAGCAAAGGCACTGATGCACGAGGGCACAAAACATGGTTCTTGCCAAGACTATAAGCATAGACTTATTTTCTGTGTGCAAAAACACTGCCACTGTTGCACCCGAACACAATGTTAGTGTGCTCTTTATTAAAAGGATGCCGCTGGTCACTGCTAAGCAAAGACTGTGTCCTGACCAAAACTAAGAACCCTAAAGTGGCAACTCCATGAACACTTCCGCGCCGCGACGGGCGTCGAAAAGGAGCATGCACCTCCATGCTCCTGGTGCTGTTCCTCCTCTCAAGCCAAGGGAAAGAATTTCAAGGCGTGAAGAAAAGGGGTTTGTGGGGCGCTGAAAGGACAACTTAAACGGAGAAGAAAAGTGGGGGGAACCTGGAAGAACTCCAAGCCATGAAAAAAACTCAGCCTTACGAAATTCCAGTCCGTTATGTCTCATCTACTTTCTGCGAATATTAGAATATAACGAACTAACGGTGTGTGACGGTCTAGTTTGTTATAAGGGGGATCGACTGTATTGCACAGATTTCATTTCCAACATAAGGAACATGGTGCAGCTAAATGCACTGTCCTCTTCAAGCTGAAAAACCAGACATGCTAATCCAATGGCTTCCAATAACACAAGCAATAACCGTTCCGCCTAAAACCTTTAATAAGACACCAAGGTCAAGCGGAAAAGAATGCTTTAGTGTTCCTTCACATCCATCACGCAGCTGCAGTAGAATAAAATTTTCAAAATATTCCATAGTAACACGCATGCATTGCATGGCACATCAGGAGATCACAAAGCTCTGTAATAAAGCAGGATTAGCTGTAAGAAGAAAAGAGACAAAACAAACAATCAGACATAATCAGTGCGTTAACAGAAACAGGCACAAACTCAACCTACTCTACTAAAATAACAGCGAATATTTTTTGCTCACATAACTAAATGTGGGAGTATGTAGGTTTTTATTTCATCTCCCATCTGCCTTTTTCCTGCATATGACAAGGCAAGCAAAGCACATTCGTGAAACAAAGTCAGACGATCGCTCAAAAAGCAAATTCAAAACTGAAAGAATTTAAAATACTAGTACTATGTGGAATGCTTACAGAGTGATAAAATAAAAATAACAATAGGGCTTCAGTACCGACTAATGGCTGCTGCTTCCTTTCCCCCTTTCCCCATAAAAAGTACAGAGCCACTATCTTGACAGCCTTGTAATTTATCCACAATTTATCATTTGATATGCTTATTGGTCCCTCATGATAATTAGACTAAAAATCTAAAGTAACTAACAATTCTATGACCTGAATGTTGTTGAGTGGTATGCTGATGGCCACATGACCTCAACCAAAATTTTGCACGAGCAGTGCCCACATTTTTCGTTCATAAGAAAAAGAAAGTGCATTGCAAAACGGCAATTTGTGAGCCCTTCCCTCAACATGACTTTTTTTTCTTTCTAGTAAGAAGTATGGTGAGCCTGCTCTCTATGACCATATTCATCTACTGCTATGCAAGACCAGAACAAGTAATTTTTCATGTTGAGAGGCACAGTATTTTGTCTGTTCTCTCTTTTGCTCCCATCTCTTAGTGTTTGTTTCTGGTTCCTAACCCATTTACTCTTAGCTTTGTATCAACACTTCCCAGTCTGCACACACCTTAACACAATTACTCTACTAAAGTTCTTTTGAGCACCAGGAAAAAAAAAAAAACCAAAAAGCCAAACGTATTATGCGACCACAGTTTGTTGAAGTTCTGAATGTAGTAGTCCGGAAAATCATGCTTTCCGGGAACGTATTAACAGGGATAAATGCAGTGTAACTCTAAGAGACATTTTTAATGTCATCGATTTTGAGCGTACAAACCGGGTTATCGTATGAACTGGGAACGCATCAATGAGGTTTTACTGTACATGTCTCTATGACACTTCACGAAGTCAAAAATCACAAAACGCATTCACTAGGTCCACCTTTCTTCAGCTTGAACCAATGAGCCTTTGTGGCCTAAGGGTAGCATGTCCATCTCACAATTTGAAGGTCCTGGGCTCGATTCCCACCCAAAACCAACTTCACCCAATTTTCTTTTCAGCTGAATTTCATATTTCTTTGCTTCCATCGGGATTTTCACTCACAGCCAACGACGACACTGGCTTTTCTGTGACACGAAACCATTAATGCTATCACACTGAAAATGTGCAATGAGGCACACTGGCACAAAGAGTCTATTTTGTAGAGGGCATGCAAATATTTGGAATTTCGAAAATGAATTCAATTCCATATTTAATTTGGAAAATGAATAGAAAATTTCTCAATATTTGGCAGTGATCGAATATAGCAGACTTTCATCGAGATCTAATCCTGATGAAACTGCAATGTCTGGGCAAATTTTCCAAAGAGCAAGCTGAAAGGGTCAGGAAAAGTCGAAGTCAAGTTCACTTTTATTAATCAAGGTGGTCTGTGATCGTTCGTTGCTATTTTTGCTTAAAGCTCATACTACAAGAAGCGCTGAAAGAGCTCAATTAAGCTCTCTTATCGCCATGACTTCATGAAAAAATTATAACTCTCCTATGAGCACCAATTCTCACCTTAACATCGGCTGCCCTAACTAACTACGCCCTCTTCACTTTTTTATTCACCGTCTATTGCTTGAACTAGTCGCGTTTCAGCAGAATATGTCATGGATGCTGCTGGGGCTGCTTGCACAGGCTAATTTGGGCAGGCCCCTGAAGGGCGGCCTAGTAGAGGTGTGACCAGCAAAGCAAGCGATCATGCATACATCCTTTTTTAATGCATAGTTTACCGTTGCTAGAACACCTCAGATGTGCAGCTAATGGCCAGCATGACGACAATCAGAGGGCCCCCATCGCTAGGCCAAACATTAGTACAGCTGCGGATTAGCCAGCCAGCCGAGCCAGCTGCACGCCATTTCAAATGTTGTGAGTTGGTCTCTTTTTTCCTTTTAAAAAACGCCTCACCGATCCAGCATCGCCACACGTTTACTTTACTTCCATCCACATGGTTCTGTTCTTGTAGTGCACTAAAACTGCGCTCGTCAAGTTATTCCTCATAGTGAGCAGGCAGTGCAGCATGTAACAGAACAGCAAAAAATACTCTGCCACAAAGTTTTAGTCTTAAGAGGGGACCCTGCTCTTTCAAAATATTTTTTATTAATTTAGTCTCAATCATGCAATCTTCAAGGAACATGAATTTTTGTGTGGCAATTATAAATATTTCATTTAATTTTTGTGTAAAACAAGTCCTTGTGCAGTTACGCAATATGTTATGCAAGTTGCATGTCATTGGTTTGTCTTGACATCGAGAAGTGCAATAAGGTAAAATTATCATCCAGCCTATTATAGAGGCTGAGTTATGAGGTTTTTAAGTCGCCACTTGAGAAATGGAAAGAAAAGTTGGTATCCCTGTTTCTGGGGTGCCACCTTAAAACCCTATAGCTCAAGTTCTATGATAGGCAGGATGATAATTTTACTTTACTGCACTCCTCGATGTCAAGACAAACCAATAACATGCATTTTCAGCAAGTTCCCTGTAGCAAAATTTCTTAAATGAAGGGTCACTGCCTCATTTTGTATGCTAACGTTATGGGTTTCATATTTTATAAAGCCTAGTTGAGCAGTACACATTTCTGTGCCTATCATTGTTTTTGACATGATGGCCAGCATGTAGAGTCATTTAAATTTGTTTGCAAAGACCATGTGCAATTTTGAACTGAACAAGGACAGCACTGTTAGTCTTTTTTTTTTAATCCCTTCCAACTGAACAGATATCTAATTTGATACTTGAAGCCATTTTTTTTTCTGCTACTCGTATTTGAAAACTTCAGTACTCACACACCCCTGCTATCTATAACTCAGGCGTTAAATATAACTCTTCCTGAGCTAGGCTGCAATCTAGCTTAATGCAAGTTCCTGCTGCTGAAGACTAACGGTAATGCATTTGTGATTATTCCTTTCACAATTCTTTTCTTTCCTTGACACAGCAATGCACATGAGTCCTTTAGGAAAACCATTAAACAAGTACTACGGTACCACTACCACACTCCCTACTTCAGAACTTTTATACTTTACTAAAGCTGAGTGAATTGAGTAACTGCAGTTATCATCAATCATTTGCTACACTGTTGACATTGGCCATAACAGTACACAACATATTATACGGGAGTAACGTTTCTGAATGGCCAGTTATGCCAGGACAACCAGCCCGGATTCCAAGTCTACAAGATATAAAATTTCTCCTGCAAATGCCCTTGGACAAGCCCGGTGCTGTGCCGCAAGGCGACAGCGCCCTAACGCTCCCTTGACAGGCTAAGATGCTGCGCCGCCAGGCAGCAGAGCCTATGGAGAAGCATCAGCGAGCGACATGTCCAAATGTGCAGCAAATTGCTAGACAGCCAGACGCCGGTACCCCTTTCCCCCTAGAAGTCACCACGCGCGGAAAATTTGAAGCGGGTGGCCAGCGCGGTCGCTGGTTGGACCTCTGGGACGGCCGCCGGCAAGTGCTGGCTTTGTATTGGACCGTTTGAGTGACAACCGTTTCTTGGGGCTTTATAAGCCCCAACGCTGCCGCCTGGAGGGCACCTCCAATCCACTGAGCCCGACCTACAGAGAGACCGACCCACCGTGAGCCGAGTGCCGCTCACAAGGGGAGTGAGATGTGTGATGCGTTAGAGGCTCGCCGGACGTCGCCGTGCAAGAACAGTCGCGCTTGCTGTTAGCTCTCAGCCCCCAAGCCAATCTTGTCCTGTATAATGACCTGTACATAGTGTATAAAATCCCTTTTGTTATTCTCACCGACGCCTGACTCTGAGTCTTCGCTACCGACTTGAAAACTGCCAACGCTCTGTCATAAAACTGGTGGAGAACGCAACGGGACCACCTCAATGTCACAACATTGGTGGCAGCGGTGGGATCCCCAATCAGAACAGGCCTTACCAAGTGGCAACAGTGAATGCAAGCTTCTGAGAGCAAGTAAAAGCTCATACATGCAAAAATACTCGATAAATGGAATGTGCTCACACAAGCAGTACACCTCAAGCCAAATTCAATCAGTGCAAAGTACAGTATTCATAAGAATCTCTGATTTAAGGTTTCTCAATATGCAGTTCTTTACGAAAACACTATCCATCTATTTCAGTAAGTAAAATAGGCCTCACATAATAATCTGACACCTACTACCGCCCGCATGAGCAAGGAAATCCTCAAGAATGCAAGTGAACCTTCAGTTGGAATCTTCATTAAACAGCAACTCTGACATACCTGTCTAGCATGCGAAAGTTCATATAAGTTCACACAAGTTCCAGCAATAATGCAAATTTTAACACTTCTTTGTGTGAGTACCTTGCACATATAAATTCATAAATTGTCTACAAGCTCCAGGATACAAGATTGTCATGCTCAGGTTATCACTTTCCATAGTTAAGCCAGTGAAGAGGTGATCCAAAGAAGCAAAATTGGTGCATGGGCATGTGATCCAATATTCGTGGAGCTTCATTTTTGCTGCCCATAAATGCTACAGCATATCACATGTATGATGTTAACAACTGCTGTTAACACCATGTGCACAGCAACAATAAGTATATCTTCTGTTGACAAGTACAAGCCCTGCCTTGCTCATTATGCCGTCTTGCCATAACCAGTCTTATATCCCCTCTGAAGGTCTACTAAACAACTAGATGACTCCGCTCACAGACACTCAACGGGGCCCATACTCTGGAAGTGTCCACTAAAGGATAAGTCCAAATTGGTATGGCTTGAACTGAGCACATTCTCTTGCTCCAAGAAACCAACTACCACTAGTGGTGTCCCAGATTTTGTTAACTGCATATAAGTGCTTACAGTTTTCGAACCAAACACAGTTGCCTGTTTTTGCTTTCGAACGATGCAATATAAATAAGAAGTATAAACACTAGAGGTTTTATTACATGCACAGAACAGCAAAAACAGATCAGGTGCCGTCACACAGCAGTCATCTCTGCGTTTGAGACTTCAATGAATTGGCATGGAATACATCCACTTAGTGGAAATTTCCAAAAAATAAGCCCTGTTCTCACAGGCACATTCATGATCACTATCCTAGGCAACACTACCAGTGCCAGTGCCTGGGAAACAAAACTTCCTTTGCCTTCCCCCACCTCGCTTAGACACATATGCAATTTGCATGAGTGTACAACCAAAACAGCCAAAATTTGGATGAGAAGAGTTGTGTTGCAAGACATGAGACTTGGGCTAGTGCAGTCTCATCATGTGACTGTCATTTGTGCAACGCTTGTTCAAAGTGAAATGCACCAATTCCCACAACATTGCACTGTGCAAAATCTCTGTCAGCCAAGGTACAGTGCAGTCCGCTATAAAAGAAAGCATGTAAGCATGTGGCCCCCAATGAAGGTACCATGACTGAACTTTTGTCCTTGGGACCAATCTTGCATCAGATACAACAACAGGAGGTACACTGTGGCATTAGTTATTTTGTAGGGACGTGCGAATATTCGAAATTTCGAATACGAATCGAATATGTTTGATATTCGATTCGTATTCATATTCAAAAATTGATATTCGTGAATTTCCGAATATTCGAAATTTCCCGAATACTCGCCAGCGATCGTATAATGCGCACACTTTCATAAATTCAACCGTGGCAAAACCACAATATCTGGGCAAATTAGCCGATAATCGAGTTAAAAATTGCAGGAAAACAATACAGAGGTCCTAGGAATCCCCTTTCTTCTCCGCCGTTTATCACGCGGACCGACCGCATCCCGACGCCGCAAGGCTTTCCCACATATTACCCGTGCTGCGAACAAGATGGCCGACGGCCCGCTTCGAGCAATCGTAACGCGAAATCGCGCTTTTTTTAATCCTTCTGTAATACGTTACATATTTAATGCCAACATCCGAAGAATGCGTCCTGTCACCTTCATAACTCTCCGAGCGTGACTTCCGCCATCCCGTTTTGTAAACTACGCTATGCGGGAAAGCCTACTTGCGGAATGCAGCGGGAGCCTCCTGAAGGGGCGCGGTAGTCACAATAGGGCAAGCGATCCCATCAAAATCTCGCCTACTGCATGGTGCATTGCAACCTGCACACCTCTTTAGCAGGCGTAACGGCAGGCGTGGCAACAATCGGAAGGCCTCTGTCGCTAGGGCAAAAAAATAGCCTGGCTGCGTAGTTTCGGTTTCTGAGCTTCACCGCTGCCCCGCGGCAACTTCAAATGTCGGCCCGCGCATTCGCCGATAGTCCAATCCCAGCTCCGCACGGCTTTTTTTTTCCTTTTTAGAAACCGCCTAGCTGCTCCGACGCCAGTGTGTGTTCCCCGGCCCCTTGCTTGCATTTGTGTTGTTCTTCCAGCACTCCAAAACGGGTGGCTCGTCACGGGCTTTCAGGTGTTAGCGCGATGGAGCCACCTCATAAGGCCTCACTGCATCTTCAGCATTTTCGACAGCATTTTTTTTTTTCAAGGAGGGGGAGGGCAATTTTAGTAACAGAGGCCTTCGGATGAACTTGGCGTTTCTTCCGGTCCCTTGAGCTCCGAATGAATCAGGTTTAATAGTCATCGTGTTATTTTTTTTGTTGCCAGTCTTGTCATTTTATGGGCTTTGTTTTCCATGACCTCATTATAGTTTGGATACTGTTATGCTGTCTAACCAAGTAGTACACATTTCTGTGCACATTATGTTTTTTATATGGTACTGAGAACGACTAGTTTTGTTTTAGTTGCAAAGACCACACACTATTTTGAAAAAAAATAAGGGCAACTACGTTTGCTTGCTCACCGTTTTCTTGAATTTTTTTTGTAATGAACAGATATTCAATATTCGATTCGATATTCGAAGCCATTTTCATATTCGTATTCGATTCGTATTTGAAAATTTCAATATTGGCACACCCCTACTAATATGCTCTTCTTGCTTCATCATGCTTGTGGTCTTGGCATATGAACAATACACGAGCTCCCTGCTCAACATGTCGGCCTCAACAGAGAGGCTTGTTTTATTTTGTCTCTTAAGGAAGTTTCAAATCTGCATGCAAAGTAAGAATGATACTTATCAATGTACATCTGGCATCAAAAGTTTACAGAGCACACTACATGGCCCAGGCTATATGACAATAGCGTTTTTTGGCGCTACATGTACCCCACAAACATTTGATGCTGAGTGTACACTGGCTTCACTAGATCATGATCCACGCTTCAGCAAAACAGTAGAGAAGAGAGGAGGGAAGCACCAAGACAGTAGGACATTTAGCCAGACGGCGCCCCCTTTTTGTCTCTTCTTGTTAAAAAAAATCTGCCAAAATGAAATGTGAAGCCCTTAATAAAAGCAAGAACACCCCCCCCTCCCCTAAAATGATTTTTCACATGTATGTATTAACACTTGAAAGCTAACCCTACGCATAGCCAAGCGCAACATACAAAGAAAAAGCCAATAACCAAAAGTGTGCACTCACAGTCCCTGCCAGGATGCTGTCTCAGTGCACAAGTCAGTTGTTCCACGGTTATTAGAGAGCACTCCTGGCTCAGGAGACATGTAAGATCCCTGGTTGGATGGGGAAAGCCCGTCTGGCACCTGCAAAGCAATGTGTCTTGTAGAAACGCTGTCATTAAACATGTCCTACTTCAAGTCAATGAGAAAACGATTTCTACCACTAGCCACTGCCTAGGTAATGCCTTGCGGAAAAGCTGCCCACATGTTCTGCAGAACAGTTTCCTAGAACAGGTTTCCCACCTGCAATCAGCGTGTTACCCTGAAGAGGTCCTGGTTTCTTTTGCTGAGCCATTATCTAGCAAGCTTAAGTTGTAGCACATGCCCCGCAACAAAGATGTGGCGTGTCAAGAAATGAGACCCGCTGTAAAGCCATACATGCGCAAAGTCTTGCATAAAGTTAAAAAGGTTGCCGCGAGGTGCGGTGTAAACAATTGTCTTAACTGTGCCCACAAAACTGTCATCACTGTGTGCCCATATTTCTGCAAATACTAAAAAAAAAAAGCACTAGAATACGTATGTTCAACAGATGTGCAACCAAAGTTGTACACTCTCCCCTCGTCATGTGGAAAGGCCTACATCGGCCAGGACCAATATATTAACAATCACTTAAGACAGCACCACACCTCGCTGCAACCAGATAACACAGCCAATCTACCTAAACACAGCAACCATTGTAAAGACTGTACCACTCTTCAATAATGTCATAATGATCAGCCACAGAGAAAGACAGAACGAAAAATCCTAGAGGCGTTTAAAATCAAGAAGTTAGGCACTGAATGTGTCGCCGACAGCTTAGTCTAGTTTACTGCAACAGAATAATATTCATGAACGGGAGATAGTTCGTCATGTGCAAGATATTAACACCTGCATTATCAAATGTCTTTTTTTTCGTTTTTTTGTCTGCATTGTTGTTTACACGCATGTGCGCCCTGCTCTGTCGTGACAATTTGCACAGAGCAAAAAATGTGTTTCCAACATCGTATTGTCTACTCCTTGTGAGCACGTCCTTTTCTCTGTTTCTTTTTTTTCGTAACCATTCAACAACTGCCCAACAAGCTACGCTTCTTCAATACAACTTTACCATCCTTCAGATATTCTAAGGCAGAGAAGCAAAACTTCAAAAATTCACCACATACTCCAAACACACCAGGAAGCTTTTCAGAAGCTAGAAGCACTAACAGAATACTGAACCACTACATGCAAGGCAGAGCACCACTCACTTTATCGGAAAACTCGGCTTGGCCGGAAAAATACTTGTCCAGTACCAACTTGGCTGTCTGCAAAAGGCATTACAAGCGCACACACTTGTTGAAAAGACAACAGAAATAAAGGGCAACCACAGCTATAAGTAAAACACAATGAGTGGGTTTAAAATTTGCAAGCCAACTTTCACACACAGCACACTGACCATATACCGGTGGCAAATGAACTTGGAGAAGCCTGGTTCCAAATTGTGAACAGGTTTTTGCATTACTGAATGTTCCTTCTGGTTGTGGATACCTGACAAGTTCCACTTCATTAGCAATAATCTCTCCAGGGCTGTCAAAACACATAGAAAGCTTGGTCAAAAAGAACAGACATTGTTTGTGCCGTCTTCTCAAGTTACTGTGGAAAATTCATTGAAATTTTACTATTTGTTGCCTTTATATCCCTTTCAGGTGCCAATTAAATCTGCTGAAAGGAAAAATCTTTTGAATAAATGACGATCAGTAGACTAAGCAGAAGTGATGTGCAAAAAATTATGCAAAAAAATTCATATTTAAGCATATTTTATTTGCGCCCACATTTGTGGACATAGCGCCTTAAACCTGATACATGAAACACTGCTACATTTGCTTGCCTTTTCTAACTGATCGTTCGACATGAATAAATGTTTAGCTGTGAGAAGATACGCCTCAGGAAATTATTCTGTGGTTCATGACTTATATAACAGATAAAAGCAGCCATTCTGTGATGACAGGCAGAGAAAAATTCGGTACTGCACATCTAAAAGCCCCGAACGTGGCTTTTAGATGTGCAGCCTTCATGTCGGCACCATGGTGTAATTAACGTGTTCAGAAGCTGGGGCCATTGGTTGCTTCCGTCATAAGTAATGCTTCAAGTACGGGTGCATCGAAGGGGTCTCGAGGGATATGAGCACAGGTGGAAAGGGAGAGAGAGATAGCATATTGCAGGCCTGTTTTACACATTGTTTTTGCAAAAATGAGAAATCATTTTTAAATGTTGTTGTTTGCTCAATTTATGTAGAGACCTGAAACGAACTGTCCCCTCACTCTACCAATGTGCTGATGTTTTGTATCCGTGGAGCTTAGTGGGCAGCTCTGAACTGGCCATGGTGCGAGGGCACAGGTTTCCCTTTTTCATGCCCCCTTGTGTAGTGCTGCCACTTTGTATTTTTCTCAGTCTCGCATTTCATACAAAATGTAATGATTCTTGCTAAAAACTGCAGCAAAATTTTCATAGCGATAGAGAGAAAATGTTCTGACAGAGACTGAAAATTGTTGTTTCCTTCAGATTCATCTGTGCTACAATCTAGCACAAGTGGTCTCAGATCCCTTTTTGAATATTGGTAGGAGGCCTAGGACCCTCCTAGACCTCCCTGACATAGTGCGCTGTGTTTGTTGGCAGCTCAGCTAAGTGGCGGTTCTTTGCGACCATCTGCGGGTCTTCATTGCTTGGTCAGCCGCACTTTTTTGGAGGTGCTTCTCCATCGGCTATTTTCATAAAAAAACGCTTCAGTGCTGGAGTCGTCCAACGTTTCCTTTGTATAAGCATAGCTTTCAACGCCCGTAAGAAGTAAGCCCATTTCGTACAAAACGTGCACAGAAAAAAAAAAAAAAACGCCGCGTTGTGGGGAGGAAACGCCACTTTGATATTTTCGTCATTGAGGCGCCATGTCCACATTTGTGGACACGCCACTCTGAACGTCCACTGCAGCACTTTTTCTTTCTCTACGATGATAAAAATTGGTGCGCAGTTTCTACATTAAGCTATCGACACATTTCGAGCCCTAAATTGCATCATTCACGATCATTTGTAAAGATAGAATGCAAAAAGAAAAGCTATTTACTTGTCCCGCCAAAAAACGACGCAACGCCCATATTTCTTTTTATTTTTACAAACGCATTTCGCTGTAGCTCCAAGAGATGGTGCCACAAACTTGACAGGGATAAAGCCCCTTGATATTGAAAGTAGCGACACTTTCCTCACTCCCGCGTTTTCGTCCTCGATTATCCTCGCCCGCCGGCTATGCGCGCTGCGGACGGCACGCTTCGCAGGCCATTGTGCGCTTGCCGGCCCGATGTGTTTGCTGGCACACATGAGCACGCCTAAGTTTGCGCTTTTTTTCACGCTCTGTTATTAAACACATCCACTAGAAAGTGATGCGACACGCGTGACTCTACCACAAGCCACATTTATCACCTTCTCGTTCGAGCAATGAAAGCACTAAACGTGAGCGCTTGCGGCATGAACAATCAAACCGCACTCCGTGCTCCTCAATACGGCAGAGTTTTTATCAGCCTAAGATTTGCGTTACTTTTGTATATACAATACTTTTCAGCACACTGACGCTCCGCTAAATGCAGATTTGACCTAGCACTACATTTTCGCAGAAATACAGTTTATGACGCTGTTCTTTCGCAATCGAGCGAGGTAAAGATTGTGGCAATTTAGGTAAAGATGTCGTTTCACGAATGAGTGAGCGAGCGGCTGCGAAAATGCTGGGAAATTTTCTTTTATGTGCTTTATGCATTTTTTAGCAAGTTTCAGACCGAAAATTTAAAGCTTGGCTCCTCAGAGTGGTGCACATGCCGCGACTTTATTCCCTGGTCATTACATATTTCATGGCTGCTTGAAAGAGAACAATTTCATTTTCAAGATTTTTCGTTATCATTAGCTGCTGCAGAAGTGAGCCTGGCCAAGGGTTTGGCTTAAAGTTTTGGGGTGATTGCTGGTGCCAACAGAAGAGTTTATTAAGTGGGGTAAAGATACGATATTTTCTTAACTCATCTATGCTATTCCCTTGAATGCATTCAAGGAATGCTTCAGATGGCCGTGCTGAATCAATATTCAGCACTGTAAAGCACGATTCCTACTATCTTATAAACTATGGAGTTAAAGAATCTGATGTTATTTTGAAAACACCATTCAATGCAGTTATCATAATTTCGCCTGCGACAAGTCAAAGCTCGTTCTAAGAGGCAACTTTTGCAGTGACTCGCCCCTCAGGTGGCATTAGATCTTGGAATTGCGGTAGAGTTGCGCGCAGTCACGACGGTGGTGGAACGAATGCTTTAATCGCTCTAAAGATTAACATCCCTTATCATCCCTACACAGGCGATTGTATCACGCCGTTAAAGCTACCACGCTAAAGCTCTGGGGCACACGGGAGAGAGACTGCCGTATAGTCTGCAAAAATCAACGTTTTCTATTTTGCGCCAGGTCAGGAGCACGCATATTTACTAGCAAAAAAAAATTTAATGTCAACGATGCAAGCGTTTTTCGCAGAAACCCACACTGAGATTCAGAAATTAGAGTGGCTATAATAGGCGCAATCCGCACGGCAACAGACGTGAATAGAACACACAGAGCAATGCCATCAAATGGAAAGATTAGCATGTGAAACGATGCGCAATGATCAGCGAATTAAGCAAGATTATCAGCTGCCTGATGATCTCACAAGAAGTCTGAAGTATGCACACTAGTTTAGGCATCATGAAATGCAAAGGACTTCGCTGAGGACAAAGTGCTTTGTCGGAACAAAGTCCTTAAGGGCGATGCTGTGGGTCCCCTTCTTTCTTCAGCTGATGTCATTTTTTCCTCGAGCAATCGTGAACAGCATGACGCCATTTCCCCTCCGGCTTGTGCACTGAAATGCACCGCAACCGGACATAGCGCGGCACAAAAAGTAGAGTTCGAATTGTCAGCGCGTAACTCAACGGAGCTGGACCAGCAGCAGAGGCAGACGGCCTGCGCATGACGCCGACCAAAAACGAAAACACAAGGAAACGATCCTTTCCCGCGCGTTGCATGGGCGATGGCTGGAGGAGCCAATCATCGTTCAGAAAAGCACCGAGCAGAGAGTCGGGCGAGGAGGATGTGCGAGAGTTTGCAGTGCGGCGGCAAAGTTCACAGAAATGAGCTACTTTCATTATCAAGGGGCTTTAGACTGAGAGGGTCAAAATGGTAAGAGTGTGGTATTCAAAGGTGGAAATACGCCTTGCGTACGAAACTATGAAGAGGATTAGGTCGTGTTCACATGTGGACACAGCGCCTGAAGGGGACATAGTCAACCAAACCTGGATTCGAAATGAGCAATGGATCAAGCACTGGAGCTAGCACTAGACTGTTCAACCCTTTAAAAGCCGCACTATCAAGCAATGCTAAAAGTAATTCGTATTGACAATTCACAAATGCTTTCTAAAATAACCATGAAAAAAAAAATGTAGCTGCATTTAAAGTGAGATGGCAAGTTCTTTTCCATGTTCCATTTTTGGTACATTGGTGTGTCCTACATACCGAATGCCAGTGTCGCCTGAAACATCTTTGATGGTCTGTACATTGCGAATTTCTTCCTGCTATCTGAAGACAACCTTATAGCAGCCTGCAATGTCTTTGCAAATTATGTACAGCAAATTATTGAGAAAGCCACCATACTAGAATACTGTTTTGTTTCATCCTGAGAGATGTACCGCATTCAATGCTTCAGAAGCCAAGGAAGGCAGGAAAGCATTTCTTGAGCAATGGCTTTTACAGCATATCTATGATACAAACGACACATGCGCGGCCCCTTTCTGTGATCACGTAACCATCTTCTGTACACGTCTGGCACTGCCTTTGTATTCTTCACATGGGGTGCACTACAGGGGATGCAACTATCAGGTGGGAGATGAGGTGCATGAGCAAACCCTGCATGCACCCTGCCTTTCATTTCGTTCAATCTTTGCCATCACCGGGTTAAGACGTGCAGTCGTGAGATGCCCTATACTCTTCGAAATGCCTCTCACGCACTGCAGGCAGCTGGGAGGTGAGAGCGCCTCCCTTTGGCAGCCCGTTCATATTAACTGGTGCGAGACCCGTAGTATTCGAATTAACGAGCATCGTATATGGGTGTTGGTCGGGACTGAGCAGGCAGTTCGAATTATCTAATTTACAAATTAATGAGCTTTTACTGTACACACTACTCCAACATACAAAAGTTACTGGTAGATAATAATATCTTGAATGTTAATACCGGTCAACTCAAACCCAATGAGCACAAGCTCTGATGAAGCTAATTCACAAATAATTCAATGAAAATTATCCATATTCACCAAGTCACCAACCAATTGTTAAGACAACCAAAAAAATTCAAACTTCAGACCATTATGAGAACTGAAGCTTGAAGCTACAAAATCCTTCAGAACACTGAAGGCAGGCTTAAAAACAGCATGAAAACATGGACAAGGAAATGACCTCACATGGGTGAACGAGGTGAACATATAACGAGTGAATAAGTGACTACTGCTCAAATTTTATAAAAGCTGTCCTCGCTGGCTCGCTGATGTGCTTCTCTACCCACTGCAATGGTGCTTCCGTGGTTTTCATTTGTTTACCCAGTCAATGAAAGGCATGGCTCAAAATCGAAGTTGATTTTCATGTATAATAAATAACCATCATAATTTCAGCATTCTACAGGTTGGTACACCTGTCATGCCATCAGTACCATGGAAGAAAAACTCTATAGTACTACACAAACTCGGGAACAAAGCTCACTGCAAAGCTTTTGTCAGCGCCACAGCTGCTCAGTCCTACTGCACAAACTCAGGAACAAAGCTCACTGCAAAGCTTTTGGCAGCGCCACGGTTGCTCAGTCACTTCGGCCATGGTGGCTGCATTTATATGAAAGCAAAACGCAAGCATGACTGTGTACTTTGTAATGGCACTGATTGTTGCAAATGGCTGAAATTCGTCTGAACTGACCGAATTTACTCACATAATTAATGCCCTTTTTTTAAATCACGGCTTCCAAAAGGGATTCATACTTTAGCCGCGCGAACTAACAAGGACCAAGCTTGCGAGAAGACAGGACACGGCCCATGTCGTATCTTCTCGCTTGCTTGGTCCTTGTTGTTCGCGTTGCTTACCGTAAGTATGAATTGCCACCAACATGCCCAGTTTTCCGTCCTTTCCAAAAGGGAGTGCGCAAACAGCGCGAATTTTATGAACACGTCCTAAAAACCTCTACAAAGGTCATAACGTGCAATATACGCCGTATGTTGCCACTTGTATGCCAACCACCTAACTCACACCCCTCACTGGTGGCCAAAAACATGTTGACTCCAATTACTAGAGGCATACTCCCTCCCACCCCGCCCCACATGTTATATATAGTTCCCTGTTGTGGGATGGCATGATGGCAGATGTGCAGCTCAAAGCAATAAACTAGTAACGGTACAATATCAAAGCCAGCAGTCAGAGGCAAATGGAGATAAAAAGCGATAAAACAGAGCCCTCACGTGCGGCCTGGCTGACCAGCAGAAAACTGAACAGCAAACAGTTAGGCAGTTTCGGATTTTGGCACAAGCCGGAGGTTACCGGAATTTTGCTTGCAACTGTTCGTCCAGGAAAGCGACCACCAGTGCAAGTGAACCGGGTAAACGATACACAGTTCGTTTCCTCACAACGCACACCTTTCGCAGCCGCACACATTGATACAGCCGCGCCAGCCTTCCCAAGACTGCCTTGCGTGCACCCGCGTGCACGCTGGTGGTTTGGTGCAGCAGAGTGCATAAAATATGCGAGTGAAATTTTTTTATATGATATGGGGTAATAAATTAGGGGTGTGCAAATTACGCAAATAAGCAAGGTAACCCGCAGCACTCCACAAGGGCACTATATGTAGCCCCCGCGCAGCTTCACAACGCTAAACCCTATATACCAGCAAAGCATTTGTCAGAAAATTACACTGCTAACTTCGAATGCTTTGTCCTGTTGATCCTATTTGCACCCATAGCAATTCATCCAGACCCAGCACGTTTGTAAAAAAAAAAAAATGCACATCACACAGTCTAGCCACAGCCCCCAAGCAAAAGTCTCAAGTGAAAAGAAAAAATTTAAGGCAAGCTCACCTTGATAAGAACAGCCTTAGCTCCGCTGATACGAAGAACATCTCTACCCACAGTGATGGTACTTGTGTATTCACCCATGCTGGCGTCGCCCATGCTGTAGCTATGCACAAGTGACGGCTTCTGACAAGATTCTTTAGTACCCATGTTGTAGTTTGATGTTTCATCTCCCATTTCCTGCCAGATGAAAAGAACATACAGGTTCTCCCAATGCCTGAACCGTACATATCTTTTGAGAGAAATGTGCTTACCCGAACCGGAGATGCATTACGTCGAATTGTGTCTTCAATAAGTTCTTTTGCTCTCCTGTCCAAAAAAGAAAAAAGAAAAAAAAAAGTCAATTTAGCATGTTTTTGAACTGCAGTATGTGCAGGCTAACACTGAAGCCGTCAAAACAGACTAACAGCTCCTTTCAAATACAAAGGCATACTTTGCCACAGCTCCTCGTAGACATGACGATGCAAGTATTACGAAGCCACAGCTGTTCGTGTATAACTGCGGGGGTACACCTAATACATTATGAATGGTTAAAATGATTAACTGCGATGGTAAGCAGCAAGTGCATCTAAGTTGCCATGGATACTGGACATCAAATTATGTTTCTGGAAAAAAGGGACAAAACCAGCAAAGCATGTTTGAGACAAAAGGATGTCCAATAATCATGATGCGGTAGCACTTAGTTCAGTTTATCTGGAATGCATGCAGGGCAAGCGTCCCCTTAGTGCCGTCTGGTGCTTTCTGGGGTTAATCGCATAAGCAATAAATTTCAGTTGATGTCCAGGAGGATTTATGGTCTCCACCTCTCATTCTTTGATCCTTCTCTTCAGAAGTGAAAGTATATCAAACCATGCATGCCACAGCAACCAACTAGCCCAGCTGCCTACTTCGAATACATTGCATGCAGAGTATAACATGCTAATGCAAACTTTACTACAGTCGCCGACCGATTTTTCGGACTCGAAGGGACCCGAAAAATGGTCCGAATAATCGAACAGTCCGAAAAATCCGTGAAGTACAAAAAAAAAATCACTTTACTGAGATGAAATCGGCTTAAAAAAGTCACTGACTTTACCTTGCGGAAAATTTCTCTTGCTGGCATTGATTTGCGCCTGTATTTCCGCCAAAATTGTGCTTTCACTGTACACGCTAGACCGCAAGGTCACCGCATTAAGTTGGAATACTTCCCACGCTTCTTTGACGGACCGGGCGGGACCATGTTGTCCACAACCTAAGTGTGCACCACACCGCTCCTCAAACACAAGCAAAGATAAGGCACTTTTCGTTCAAAGCGGCGGACCCGCCGGACGCAATCACAAAACGGCGAACGGATGTAACTCCGTGAAGACTGAGCGCCACTCGGTCGATGCGGTCAGAGAAACCCAAGTGACGAAACAGCGAATGGCGAACGCATGAGACCCGCCGCGGTGGCTCAGTGGTTAGGGCGCTCGGCTACTGATCCGGAGTACCCGGGTTGGATCCCTACTGCGGTGGCCGCGTTTCGCCGCCACGCGGTCGGCAAAAATTTACATTTGCGCTCCACAAAGTCCGAAATATCGACTGTGGATATGTGCATGTTCCTACGATGTGCATGATGGCTCCTCAACAAAGTCCGAGTCATCGGTCTGCTACTGTATATACAGCAGTCAATAAAATTTAGTAGGCGGCCCCTTTAACATGTATTTTATAGTATTCAATCAGACGAGAAAAAAGTAAACTCCACCACTACAGTATTTGTAAGAAACAAAAGATAGACTCACAGGATTATCTTACAGCCATGGAACGTCACTTCAGACCCATGCCCCACGCAGTTACCGTATAATGTCACGTATAAGTTGACTCTGTACAGTCAGCAACCGAAAATTCGGACGGCTGATTTTTCAGACATGCTTGATTATTCAGACTTTTTCGCGGCACCACGACATGGCCCATACAGTCAATGTATAAGAGCGCCTGAAATTTCGGACGCACCGCAACTGACTGCTCGATTTTTCGGACCTCATTCACACTCACCGCCATATAATGTGTACAGTGGAACCTCATTACTTCAAACTGCAGGAGAGATCAAAAACTTGATCAAATAAAATGAAATTCAAGCTTAAAGGGGGCCTCTTGTGATACTGAAATTCTGCGCGAGTCAGCACATTGCGCCTGCGTGGTTTCGAATTCGTACGGTTCTTGAACGTCTTCCGCCGCATGAAGCAGTCAGAGTTCGCGGAACTCATCAATGCTGAGTCTTTCGTTTCGAATACAGAAAAACGTAGCAGCGAAGCGCGTGGGAGGCATATGGCTTCACGGAGACGGTGAGCGCTGGAGGAAATGGTGGTGCATTTTAAAGCGAGGTCAGCGTACCCGCAGCAAAACGCACTGCAACCCCGACTTTTCTATCGTAAAACCGTAAATAACTGGCGTTTCGGTGACAGGCAAGACGGCCCTCATTATATGCAAGCCACCGCAGAGTGCATATCACCGAATACAGTGCCAATTTTGGCTCTAGTCGCTAGGTCTAATGACGGGGGCCAACGGCGACGGAGCGCTTGCTTCGGCCGTTTCTCGGTTCTTATTGTTTAGCCATCTTCGCGTTTTCATTCTGGGCCCATCGTACAGCGGGCGCAATGCAGTTCCCGCAGCGGCGTGTTCGCTTTCCCGTTTAGACTTTCTCCCAACCCGTGCTTTCATCGGCGACATGCCGAGGGCAGCACAGCCAGGCCGAGCTCTTGAAAGCGGTTGCCGCCCGTCGCCTGTGCATGTGTCGCGCGGCGAAATTTAGTCATTAGGAGCTTTAGAATGTGTGCAACACAACTGACCTCTTCCTCCAGCATAATGGCAATAAGTTCGTGTTTTTTTTCGGTGAAATTTTGATTTTCCGGACTGCCCGATTTTTCGGTCGTTTTTGCGGCCCCTAGAGGATCCAAAAAATCTGTTAACTGTATATTAGTCGACCTCCCCAGCTCGCAGTCGCTCGCCAAAAAAATTGACTGCTAATATAAGTTGATGGCTCTCCTGCATGCATTTTCCTTCCAGCCTCAGCCTCCAAACTGCTACATTCCCGACTCTCCTGTTATTCAGATGTGGTCTTAACTTCTATTCTATTCAATAGCTTTCCTTTCTGCTCATTTTATTTGTGCAGCCCCGTTGCTTTCCGTTTTCTTTCTCTTGACCCTACGACCAGTTTTTTTGTAAACGTGTTAAATATTACTGCTCTTCTGTTTCGCTTTCAAGACGTGCAGCAAATGGAAGACCAATTCCGAAACTACTGCAGCTTTCTAACTACATGTGGAATAGAAGTATAAGACACTTTATATACCTTGCCCTTTACTTGCCATGGAATGTTAGATGCATACGGCTGCTGAACTGCGATCCCTAGTGACAAGGTGCAATCCCCAGAGCTAACAAGAATTTGCTCACGTTATGGTCTCTTCGCTGGGGCCAGTGATCTGCACGAGCCTGTCCCGCACGCCTGGATTCACTGAAACCACAAAAGGAATGTCGGCCGAGAAGTGACAGATGCAGAACCACGACAGTGCTTTGAACAAATAGGGTAGGTGCATTCCAGTAACCACTCTACTAGCACAGCATCAAGCTTTAATGCAAAAACACTCGAGCACACTGCTACCAAACCTGGCATGCAATGATTCCAAATAAAAAATTTGACAAGTACAAACTAAAAACACTCATGCAAATCTGTGCAATAGATGCAAGCACTTTTCTGGCTTCAAGCACTGCAAGATAAGACAAATTTCCATTAAAAAAATCTACAAGCACTAAGTTAAGCAACAAACATGAATATCCCATTAAATTCGTCTACCTAAATATTTCATTGCTTAGTGCCCACTTGCAAGAAAATATTTCACAGGATCTCAATGCAGGACAACTGAAAAATATGCCAAAGATGAGGTGCTATAACTCTTCTGGACCACACTTGATGTAGCAGTCACAGTTGCAGCCGATCCAGAATTCACAGAACAGACCACACTACCAAGCAGCCAGCATGCATGTGCAAGGCAAGTCATTTGAACAGCGGTCACCTGTCACTTATTTTGGCAACATAGCTTCTCAGAGCCACAAAATTAGATAAATAATAAACATCTAAGGTTTTTACAGGTTGAATAAACTCTTAACAAATGCCACATGGTACACAGCTTAGTATGTTTGCTACTAGCGGTTGCTAGACGAAAAGTGCCAAGTGTTAAGAAAATATAAAGAAAAACAGTGCACTGAAGGGAACAAGTGTTCTATTCAAACAACAAGCATGATTTTCCCGAAAATCCTAATCATAACAAAACAGACTTGAGAACACAACACAGTGGCTTAACTGTTCTTGACATCTGCGTAACTTGTCTGCCCATTTGTATAAAGCAAGAAAAAAAAAACCGAAGCTTCTGGTCGACTTTGGCTATTCTGTTTGTCAAGTGGCGGCAAGTAACTCTATCTAAACCTCATCATGCCCAATTTTATCGAAACAAATTGAGCCTTGCAAGTTAACTGCGCCAACTATCACACCAAATTACCTCTACTCACGATGCTATACGGTAGCAACAGCTCCAATTAGGACTGACAGATGATAAAGATCGCTATGGCCTGAATTACTGTCCCTGTCATAAGCTAGTAAAAAAAAAAACCACTAACGAGGTGCCTTTGACACAGAAAAGGTTCTCAAAGTAAACATCTCTGTGGATTTAAGTAAATAGTTTTGAACAGTACAAAAAGGCTCAAAATATGGTAAGGCAAAGAACACAGTGCTGTGTAAAGCATAGCCCACTTGCCCCGAGAATATGACGCTACAAAAAAAAAAAGAAAGACATTGAAAAAATGCACACCCCATCCCTTTTAAAAATTTCGAGGTCACCAGGTTTGCAGCTGGGCTCTGTACCACAATCCCCGACACTTTAATTCTTTCAACAGGTGAGGAGAAAGTTCTTACTTTCCATAGAATTAGAACATTGGAGTCTCTGTGGGAGCAGCAGCGAAAAACTAACACAAGCTCAATAATCTGGGAACATCTGAAAAGAACTGCCTAAATCGGCACAAGAATACCTCCTCTAAGCTAGCACTTTTTCACCTCTACTTGCAGCTGCCAACACCTGATTAAAGAGGACCAAAAGCAGAAATACCTAATGGAACAATATGTTTATGCATGTGCTCACACGATGCATATCAACGATGACACTGTTACCAGCAATGCCAACACACCCCTTCGGCCATGTTCTTCCAGCCATGCAGGCAATGACTGCATTAACCTTAATGTGAAAACAATTTTGTCTTGATACATACAGCTGGAGTTTACCCCTACATTCAATGCATTTTATATAGTTGTGCAGGAGTCCATCATTCTGCTTTGTAATGACACACAACAGCAAAGTTATTTTCACACACAACTGCAACATAAAAGAACCATTCACTAGGAACATATACAAGGACAGATGCCACTCCTTGTCATATGTGTTCTCCTGAACAATTTTTTTTTATGTTTGCAGTTATGTTTCAGAATCCAAATCAACTCAGAAAAACTTGCCTTATATAGCAAATTTATTCACCAGGTATTACTGCAACACAAGTATAAGCATATGAAATATTTAAAAAGCTAAGCCAATAGTACGGCTTGTTCTTCAGTAATTTATTAGAAGTTAGAATTTTCACACTACACACTAATTCCCCTCCTAGCCAGCCTATTCACTTCCATGTAACTACTAAGCTGAGCTAATGTACGTACAAATCCGCAACCTAGAGCTCTAAAAGTTGGCACTGCAAGCTACACACCTCACTATAAAATCACACATGAAGAAGAGTGGTTAACAGGCACTAGCAAAACCTATACAAAAAAGACTACTAGTGGCTACAGCCAGGACTTTTATGCACATAACAAAAAAAAAGCACTAATGCTACACAATGGCTATCCAGACATCTTAAATCTCTGCAAACATCAACTACCAAAAGCCCTCTTTTAATGCACCACAAATATGTACCAAAGCTAAAAAAAATTGAAAGCAGATTACAGGAAGTTTGGTGCCAAAGGAACAGTTTTACATATTTTATGCGACCACATTTTTTCAACAATTTCCCGAGACCATTCAATTTACACTGTCACCACATCAATAATCACATTCTTTTCAGCCTGCTCAGCACAAAGCACCAGCTGAAAGGAACTGTAAAGTAGCAGCTCAGTCCACAAGCTGCCTTGAACCAAGCCAAGGCTGACTAGCAGCAGTGTAGCATGCCAAGGGTTTCATCAAAAGCATAGCATGACAAGCTAAGGGTATCAGCAGCACTAGTGTGCAGGCTTGGGCAGCATTCCTGCAGTGAGAGGAGCTCAAGCGCCGGTGTGGGAATAGTGAGTGAGTCAGTGGGCAAACTGCCACGCCGTGCAGTACGTCACCTCGCTGGAAGGAGATCACCGTGTCACTCAGTTCTTCAATCATGTGAACACGACGCCCCTTGATGCCCATCACTTTTTCCAATGAGGACAAGCAGTATGTTCGGAGGCAAAGAAACAAAAGCACAATCTAAATCAGACAGCTGCAAGAGCGCTAGAATAAGGAACTTCTGGCTCTCAGATTCAGTGCACATTACTCAACTGACAAATGAAACTGTAGCAGCGGAAAATGTGCATCAAGGGAGGCACACATTCATAATGGAAAACCAGGGAAGTTAGTTAAAATAAACTGATTACTTTATCTTGTATTAACTCAAGGCTCAGGGGCCTCGATTAATGTGGAGCCTAAATTATTAAAAATTTTAATGCAAGCTTTCTGTTTGTTCAAGATGCCTTAACCTGCCAATACCACATTTATAATGGTGTGGTTTGGTTTATGGGGTTTAAAGTCCAAAAGCTACTCGGGCTATGAGGGATGCTGTAGTGGAGGGCTCCAGATAATTTCAACCACTTGTGGTTTTTTTAATGTGCAGTGACATCGCACAGTACATGGGCTTCTAGCATTTTGCGGAGGCGATATGTGACTGCCGTGTTCACAAACGAACCTGCATCTTTCAGGTCAGCAGCCAAGCACCATAACCACAGAGTCACCGCAGCAGCTTTATAAAATGATCATAGGCAATTTGCAGGAACTGCAAGGTAAGTTAAGGTCAACACCTTTTATGAAACAAACATCTTGGTATTAGTGAGACAGCTATTCGGAAAATGCCCTTCCTAAAGAACTTCTTCAGCGACTAATTACATGTGGAGTTATAGCAGCCTGAATATTCTATCCAACTTCACTTGCAGTCAACTGACCAACTGTTAAACCACACCTTGTTACAAAGCTAAATGTTTCTCAAGGTTCCATTTCAATTACCACTCCTGTCATAACGTTTATGTTCACATTGAAATGGTTGTGGATGTTAAACTTTCTTGAAGAGAAAGGTGTTGCTTGAGCTCATGGGCACAGCAGGGCTAGAGCTGCCCTGTGGACCTGTTGGATGAGGGCCCATTAGTATTCCAGCTTATCGCTTTTAGTTTACATATACCCAAGATATTGAATGTGTACTTGACAAAATGCTGACATTATGGGAATAAAATGAGAAAATTCAAAGTTTGAAAGTTCTAAAATGCAAAATTACTGCTCAACACTTCTTCTCAAAGGTTTTTGTACAACAAAAGTACACTTTTTATGCAATACTGCTAAGGTTAATCTCCTTGGACACTTGCCATTTTTTTCCATCCAAATAAATCTAATGCAAAACCAAAATGTAACCTCTGCACCATTCACATCTGAAACAAACTCGACTGCCATGCACTAGCCATTCCCTTTTCCATTCCTAGCTAATATGTTTAGCACATAGCAATGACCCACAACTGTGACCTTCCTGACGTCAGATTTAATAATACCTTGGTATGCAGTGGACCATTGCCATCAAAGAAAAATAAAACAGCTATCCTGACTGCATACACTGCATAGGACAGCAACCTTTGTTGCACCTCTAAGCGTGGCAACTACACACTCTCAAGGGGTAATTCAGGACACTTAATAACTACTCTTGGTCAATAAGAACAAAAACCACTCCTAAAGCCAAAATTCTGCCCACGTCAAGGAATACAAAGTCGCTAAATCCACTAGAATAACAATAGACATGAGAGGAGCTTGAAGAGAGGAAACTGGCACCAGTCATTCATGCAGTTTCTTTCATTCACACTTTTTCCGGTAGACCGCTTTACTTCTATCATAACTAACACAGATACCTTTTATTTGTTTTCTTTTATCATTGCAGAAAAAAAAAACCAGTTCGACTGACAGACAAAAGGGAAGAACGCCATAGTAACCAACCCCGCTAACAATGCTAAGTGCACTCATCGATGTGCCACTCTTATCGCGTCTGAGGGAAGGAGGAGGCAAGGAAGAAAGCTCAGGGGGTGACACACAACTTTAGAATGGCAGAATCTTCATTTTCATTCTTATGGGCAAGTTAATTTTTACGGGCAACACTGCATTTGAGACGTCAAAAACACAACCACACCTTAATATCACCTCCCCGCTTCACTAACAAAACTGAGGATTCTATTAGGTCGTCTCAGGTATTTGATGAAAGGGCTCATTGTTTTCTCGATACTTCAGCCATTCAATGCGCATAAGAGTTTTTCTGGTAATGTTTGTGGCATCATCGTCAAGTCATGTGAAGCATTGTTTCTGGCTATGAAGACAGCTTCTGTTTCGGTTTGCTGTTTTCGCTGTTAAAATGGTTGCACTTTGTATTTTGAGAAATAGTTGTTGCATCAAAGAATGTGGACTAACAAATGTGATGCGGCTATCAACTCAAATGTTCGAAAAACCCCTGGATTTGCCCTTTAAGGCTATGTGAGAGCTTGAAACTAATAAAACTGAACTTAAAAAAAAATCACCAGATATGAAATCAAAGGCTGTGTTTCATTCACAGTCAGAAAAAGTTGAAAGGTAAAACACATACCCAAGTCACCTGTCCTGCCAGTCTACATAGCACACCACAAGCCAATGTCATTGAAATTACATAATCTTGTCACACTGATGAGATGAAGAAAGACTGGATATGGATATGAATGGATGGACTACGCAATGAGAAATGCAGCAAATGGCCTTACATGTGTGCTTCCATTAGCCCCTTGAAAACTGAACCGTCTTTGATCCTGATCGCCTGACATATTAGTAATCCACTTTCATTACTAACCAGATGAGCACAGGAAAAACACTTTTTTGAATGCTTTCCTTCAAAGCTTAAATTCATTCAATTTATAACACAATGACATCAATGCAGTGAGCAGCAATATTTTTATGAAGACGACCTCATATCAATATGCTGCCCACTAAAAAATTTGTGTTTCGTTCGACACCCCAAATTACAAGGACAACACCGTTCAGACGTAAACATGAGTGCATGGGGCATGTATCCTGTGAACACTAGATTAGGTTTGATGTCTCTTCACGTGCAATCAACCGCAGATCATATTAAGTTTACCTACAGCACAATAGCTGGACATCCATACTGCAACTGTATGTAAAAGTTAAGGCAGCACAGCTGGCATAAGTGACATGACCTGCTGGTACCCCACAATGCAGTGAAAATGTTAATGTAGCTTGTTCAAGGCCCTTGCCCATTCACATTTGCTATTATCACAAGAATGCTTCAGTTTAGTCAAACATAAAATTCTGAAGTGCTGCATAGCCTCCAGTACCAAAGGGACATTATATTCTTTTTTTTAGATATCAACACATCCCTTACAACATACCACATTCCCTGGCTAAGCAATTTTTCCTTAAAGCACTGAATGTTAACAAAACTAATACATTATAAATAGGGCCTTTGTAATGCCCCCCCCCCCCAATTTATGAGGAAAAAATAACTTAAACAACTTTTTAGTTCAAAATTTTGGTATAAATAGGGTTATTGTACCAAAATTCGAGCTTAAAAAAAAACATTGACCAATTTTTTATCCCAATTTCGAGAAAAAAGCCTGAAAACGAAGGGCCCTAATCATAGTCAAGTAACTTTTGTGCGATGTGCATTCATAGCTGGAGGACCAAAAGGAAAGCTGCAACACACTGAACTTGGCAAGCAGCACACATGACAAACGATGTGAACAAAAAAGTAAAGACATGCTACAGTAGAATACAGCTGAAGAACCAAGTGGCAAATGCCCCTCAAAGGAGGCCCTCCACCCAATGGCGTCGACAGACTGTCATGACGCCACAGAGTCGCCTGCCAGTCGCCTGCAATGCCAAGCTGGGGATTAACTGAGACGTTGCGAAAACTGGTCGACGCCTTTGGTTGACGCCATCGGCAGATACCCCTTAGAGGGGTATCGGCCGCATCGTTTTTGAGCTGTATCAGACTGCAATGCAGTTATAAAGCGTCACAGAACTAACAAAGCTTTATGATCGGGTGATGTTCCTTCCACGGGCTATCAAATAGCTTAAAGCATAACTTAACTGTGTAACAATTATCATTTTCCCACAGTTTTCTTTTTCACCCGGGCATGTTATAACCTACCTTTTCAGGTACAACAACCATTTCTTCCAAGTTTAATGTAATGAAGGAGACATGGGTGAGTTAATAAATTTTAAAGCACAACTTGTGGTGCGGCATGAAACTATGCAAAAAGTGAATAAGCTGCAGATAAATACTTCAAGTTCACATTATCCCTCTTCAGGTTCAGCAACAATGAGTTATCCACTCTAGCAAATTCCTCAGGTACTTCTAAGGAAACACTGAAGGAGACAGGCAAGATTCCGATGCTGCGAGACAAATGAACATCATCCCTGAATGCTTCAAACAGAATGCTTAACAGCTTTGTGGAATATGACAAATGCTTGGCCTGTCTTTCTTTTCTGCTTGTCTATGCCCATAGCGCCCAAAACCAACTACCTCAGGTAAAAGTCAAGCTAAACTTTGTTTCAATTTTTTTTTTTAAATGAAAAGCCTTGACAAAATCTCCGGAATTAATTTCTGACAGAACATCGTATCAAACACAATACCGGAAAACCTCGCTGATTTTTTAGAGGATCCAGGAAAAATGTCGGAATTTCCGAATTAACGATTCACTATTTAATAAGCTATTACTGTTTCCCATGCTCTCACTCATGCCAGTTCAGTGGACAAACCAACAAAATAATATTACAAATGCCCCCCCCCCCCTCCCCGTTTCTTACAAAAATATGTTTTTGTCGGAACATTTTACAGAAGGCAAGATCTATGCTGTGCCCTCTTAACTAAAGACAATTTTAAGTATCCCAAGCAAATGAAGGAGCAATATTTTGTATAGCTGTACAAAACAGCTGTACAATAACGCACACAACAACACATAATAGGCACCTTCCTTGAAAGCTGCAAAAGGCCACACCCTCTTCCTCCAATAATTCTACAACCAGCATTTTTTTCAGCTGCTCGCCTATTCTGAACAGTCAATCATGAATAGAAACTCGCATTTGCCAACATTCCTTGAATATGTAAAGTAGGATGAGCGATCATGAAATCAACACCTTCTGTTCTCAACTGAGAGCCTGCAATACCTACACAGAACCACTGGTGACAATGATGATGCCATGAGTGCTTGGCGCACGATTACTGCACCCCTTGCCTCAAATGCCAACAAAAAATCTTCGTGTGATACAGGTACAACTCAAAAGGTGCCAGTGACGGTTGCTTAGGCTTCGACAGAAATACATTCAAAATGACTGAAGACGCATGCCTGAGTCAACATATTCCTCATCAGAGTGCACGCAGCGCACAGACATGCAGAGTGCATGCTGCATGTGGCACTAGAGAAATGTGGATGCTCTTGCCTCAGGATCCAAGCCTGTTAAACAGTCGTTCTCGACCCACCCATATTTTCCGCTCCGCCTCCTTTCACTTACCAGAATTTGCTCGTCTTGGAACAGTTCCAACGTTTGCCCCTGAAACTGCACTGTACTCCACGAAGATGCTCCCATGTACAGGCTTATCGCTTGTCAAAGCAAGCAGTAAAATGTTTCTATGCCTCCTACTTTCCTCGTCACAGAGGCACCCACAGACTCACAGCACCAAAATACAATAAAGAGTTGATACAATGGCTACTGAACATATCACCATGAAATAGTTTTTATACACTAGGCAGGTACCCAATTCTTAGAATTTAATTAGCCACGCATATACGATATTCAAAAAATTTGTTTGAATTAGGGTAAAAGGTTGTCAAAGTGGCTGAGGCACAGCTGCAGTCTGAGTGGGGTAACATTAAAATCTTTTAAGCCAAGAAAAATGAATATAACATTACGTTTATGAGCTGCTATATTTTACTAGTCAGAATAAATATTTCCCTACCTTTGCCAGAGTCGGAGTTGCGAATGACAATCTCATCCTTCAAAAAATTTCGGCCTGGAATCCTGAATTGAAAGATAAAAAGAACATGTGAAATCTAAATCCACCAATACTTAAGAACCTTAAACGCCTTTATATTTGGCACAATCCTTATCATAATTACCATGAAAGTGTGCTTTTCTATGCAGTCCACATATGCAACTAGATTTTGAAAGCTCAACTAGAATATCAGCTATAAAGCGTTTTATAGTTTTAATTGAAATCTTTGTTACAGGCCGTAAGCCGAAAAATGTTCAAGAATTATTAGAAATACCTACACAACTGCGCCACGCAAGATGCACTTTGCACGATGATTTTGTTTTTCCACTTGCCTCAGTGAAGACACATTGGTAAAAAAATCTATGAATAGAACATACAAAATAAGCTTGGCTTACCAATGTAGGAAATCTACTAAGTGTCCCTCCGATTATGGGCCCATTCACACTTGCGAGTCACAGAGGTTGTGAGACTGTTTTGGTCGAAAAGTGGCAGTCGCAAACGGTCGCATTGGTCGAAAAGCGACAGTCACAGGCCAGTCGCTCGGTGCTAGATTTTCCAGCATTGAGACTGCGAGCCACAAACCGCTGAACCAATCAGTGAGCGAGCCGAGCTTTCGGCAACGACGCCAACCGCGGATGCGCCGGGCAATGAACTGAGCTGCTCCCTGGCTGCCGTAGTCGTCTCTAAGCCAAACCGTTTCACATCGGCCAAAGCAGACGAAACTCTCGAAAGCGCGCGAACAACGCCATTCCCGAGAGTTTTCGCTCCAAACAAGAAGGCGACCCGTAGGTGGCACTTGCAAGTGTGAACAATGGTGTTTGTCGAGCTGCTGCCTGGTCGCAAGCAACTACTGGTCACATGCCCTTTGCCATGTTCCTACGCAAGGTGCTACATTAACAAATAGAGACTTTGGGGAAGTCGGTCTAGAAATTTGCTCGCCGCTCGACATAATCGTAATCTGCATAAAAATAAAACACCGGCCCTAGCTTCGCTGCACTTTTGACGGTGCAAATCGATTGATAACTTGCCGAAAACTAAAAAATTCTAGGGTCGCCAGCGGTGAGTCAGGCTTTGTCAACATGGCGGGTGAACACAACCATGGTGCTTCCCCGGCGATTTTGTCGAGCCGGCCATGCTCGATTCCCGCCATCAGATTAGACAAACTGTCAAAATGCGTGGTAGGGTCATTGAAATTTGTTCCTAGACATTTGTCAACAGTGTGTACGCAATGCTGCGAGAACACCCCCACTCGATCCGTAGAATTGGCACAGTGTCGCCGACAACGGTTCACCAAAAAACTCTCGCTTCGCAAACATCACGGCTGCACACCTCGGGAAAAAATTGCCCAGCAACTATGCAAAGCCCCTAATGCAAAACCGTTCGGTTGTCACGATTTCACTGCGTACCCACAATGAGCGGCTAATCATTTTTTGAGCACAACAAACACAACCTCAGATGCCACGGCATTTGTGGCTTTGCGGCACTTTTCAGCGCGATACTCTTGTAGCCTACAGTGACGCCCCACCCCTGCTCACTGCCTTTTTTGCACTTGAATAAAGTTTTGCTTCACTGAATACATTGTATCTTGACATCCTCGTAGTTGCGGTGCATTTAAAGTTCGACTGCTTTAGCTTTTCTCATGTGGTCACTTATATCGAATGACTGCTTATAACGGATTTTTTCGCCGTCCCGCTGGCTTATAACGAGGGATTACTGTACTTTTATTTAACTCAAGTATATTTAACTCAAACATGCCATTCCTGAAAATTTGAATTTTTGCATTTTTTTTACCATTTCAAGACCCAATAAAAAAAGCAATAAAACATGTTATGCTGTAACAAACATAACAGATGACTGCTGCAGTGCAACTCACTTTGCTGGTTTGCCAAATTTTCCTGAACTTTTAAGAACTTCTGTAGGCTGCAATGACAGAGGCGGCGATGTTGCCGGTGCAATGGGTGTCATCGTGTGCTGTTGCTGTTGCGGCTGCACTTGAAGCTGAGGCAAAAAGGCCATCTGGTTCGACGAGGAGTTGTATGTGCTGAATTCATGACCCTAAAAAAAAAGTTACAAGTGAAAAATGTGAGATGTGATAAGGCAGATTTTAAACACCATCTTCATTCGATTAAACAATTCCAATCAAACAGCCCAAGGTCTTGAAATCAAACAGCCCAAGGTCTTGAACATCAGATGCTACAGCTATCATGTGCAGGACCACTTCAACCTACATAGTAAGAGGCACTAATTTTTGCTGCCATTAAGCATGCGAGAGCAAGGTAAAAACCTGCCAAAATACAACTGAGGCTTGCTTTTCAGTACATCTGGTGTTGCTGTCAATCACCACAGGCTCCCCCTCACTTCCCCTCATCACCTATTAGGTTCACGATGTCCACTCCTCGTACTTCAGTGCTGCAGTCTCCAACCTAACAAGCTGAGCAAACTAATTTCACACTAGAAGCATCTTTTGAACTGCATGTGGTATTCGTCCTAGACTTCAAGGCTTACTATGTTGTTGGCAACTAAAGGCTGCATTCTAGAACGAATGGCTCCTCTACACTTCGCAATCCAAAACAGAAAAATGGCTATACTTGAAGTGGATGGCAGTGGGCAACTACGCATGGTCAGCAGGACGACTCACTTTAAGCTTGTCTTGCTCATGGATTTTGACCACACAGCATGCGGTATCCCCAGATATAACTGATAAAGTAACACGATTGCTAGATGCAATGGAAGACAAACCACCGAGCCACCACGGCGGCTGTTAAATTACTTTATTGTCTCTGCAGTTCATACAGCAACATACAGATGAAGGGATTTGCAACCTAATGATAAATATTGCATTATTGTACAGCATAAAGTGGCTCTTGTATGTGTTAGCAAGCCTCCACTATGCGAGACATGGTCAGTGCACACACGTAATGGACTGAATCGCCTAGTAACCCCAAGGAACAAGAAGGATGAGGACATAGTGCTCTAAAGCGTTATAACAAGGGCAGGGGTGGATCTATGAGGGAGGTTTATGAAGGAAACAATTCAAGATACAACCAGACAACAAAACTGAAAAACATCCTGCTCCACTTGCACGTGACAAAATTAGCCAGTAAGCGGACAGCATCTGCATGCATGGAAGATGACAGCAGGATCTTCCATACAAGCAGCAGAACTTTTCTCGCCATAGTTACCTTACCAGGGCAGCTACAGCCCATGTTGTAGCCAGGCTGCACTGTTTGACACTAAAAAGCACAGGTACCACGCACAAGACGAGAGTAAACACAGGGCTCAATGAACCCAGCTCATTATCTCCTGTGTAAGTAAGGCTGGAATGTTTACCTTTCCCTTTTTTCATTTTTCTTTTGCAGTGCGATCAGTTAAATTACTTTATTGTCTCTGCAGCTCATACAGCAACATTCACAGCTAAGACAGTTTGAAAGGAAATGGAGAACGGACTCTGGTGCTACTTGCAGCCCTTTTTATTTGATTCCGGCGTTTCCCACGAGCTTGATTTCCAGGTTAAAAATCTAAGACTTATGAATCAGTTTTTTTATTAATTTGCCAAGCATACAGGAACAAAGTGCCAAATGGATTCCCAACTCATCAAAGCAGCAGCCAGTGATGGTTGCCACCACACAGCCACTGCCAAAATTCACTATGTACATAGTGACACCATCTGGCCAAAACAAGTATTTCTGGAACACGCCTTAATCTCTGTAAAACAGGATGCAAGCTGCAAGCTCAACATGCGGTGAAAGGCCCCTTTATCCTAGCACTGCAGCAAAACTTACCTCCAGTTCTGCAAACGTGCGCTTATAATATTCGGTCAAATTCTGATTGCACTTCCAACCCATGGCACGCAGTTCAATCACCTCGAGGAGCCTCAGGCGACCAACTACATCAAGCCTCTCTTCCCGTGATGCATTGCGCAGAGTGACAAAGTAGCAATCCAACTGATCTGAAAAAAGAAGTTACCGATTACTGCTACTGCACCAGTACATATGCTTAAATATGCACAAGAATCAGCACAGCTTACAGAAGTATCCTTTGCACAAAATGAAACTGCCTTTTGTTTTTGTTTTCTTGCACACGTATTCAAATCCATCAAAATGAAAATGAAATGTTTTTAACTAGCCTGAGCTTTTTTTTTAAACTGGATAAATGTAACTAGCAACATTGAATACTTTCGAAGTATTTCCAAGTTTTAAAGTGCTGAAAACATACTTATGAGCAACTAAAACCAAAACTAAGAACATGACATTCTGAAAAAGTGATAAGTGCATTTACTTTCCTTGGTTGCAGGTAAGAGCATAAGAGTAAACCACACTGATGGTATATCAACAACACTTTATTAACATGCAAAGATTTATTCCACTGAAAAATAATGCTAGGTACGTGGTTGCTGTTATAACTAATATGCTAGCCATTCAGAGCACCATGACAAAAATCTATGGCACAGTACACATCACTGTTCAGTTTAAGTTCTATTAGCAGATTTTCCCAATCACATGGCAGTGGTATATGCACTGCTCTGAAAACATCTCAACAGATTCATCCTCTTCATATTCCCGTCAAAATGAAAAAATTCAAATATATATATATAGAAGCTACCTCGCCTGCAGCCAATCAGAATAACATGCGACACTGGAGATGAAAACCTTTTTGCAAATGGTAAAAAAAACATAGCACAAAAATTTTTCACATTTTTCAGTTTCACACTGACTGAGGACCTTGCCACAACTGTCGTGCCACCTAGTTTTCACAACACGGACAAGCTGCATAGCAAAAAGTTCATACCTTTGAAGGAAGACTCCATCGAAGCACCCTTGAGTTTTAGAAGGTCACAAACATTAGCAATTAGGGGCAGTATGGTAGCATCATAGTTTCCATTGTTCACAGAGATATGGAGCATTTCGATTTCCTTGAGCACATCTTCATCAGTAACGGCACACTGCGCTGCAAATACATTCAGACACTTACTTTCTGCAGGCAAGTAAATTTATGGCACGTTATGGTTCTGAGAAGATGAATGACTTACCACCGTAAGGAGAAGCTTAATGGTTTTTGCCACCTCAACATGAAAATTGTCCACTTCAACTGTACTATGCTTCTCAAAGCGCATCACTCTATTCTATGAAACATTTTCAACCTGATAGGTGGTTAACTCGGCAAGAGCTTTTCCTGGCAGTGAACGGAAGAACATGCCGAGAGTCCATAACTCATTCTGCAAAATAGTTCGGCTACACCAGTGCGCATAGCCACCTGCCGAGTTGCTCTCTCTGCAGCAACTTCACACCATCGCTGGGGCAACTGGCACAATCTATGGAAGCTTCTTGTTGCTAGACGTGCCTTGAAAATTTGTAATCAAGAACACTTTTTCCTTGACTTTCAAAGTCAAAAGTTGTCAGTTGTTAGAAATATGCCTCGAGTAATGAATAGCGGCAATGTAATACATTTAGGGGAAAGCTAATAACTGCAAAAGGGAACTATATTCCACTGAATAAGAATAGGAGGTGCATTTCAACTATGCAGCTTCTACTCCATTGCCAGAAAAAGTTGTTGCGGAGTATAGTACACAAATTTTGGTTTGCTTTGCTTTATGGGGGTTTAACGTCCCAAAGCGACTCAGGCTATGAGAGACGCCGTAGTGAAGGGCTCCGGAAATTTCGACCACCTGGGGTTCTTTAATGTGCACTAACATCGCACAGTACACAGTACACAAATTTTGAGAGCTTCTCTGCTCAAACTTCTGCCATTGTGCATGTAAATTTAGAGCAGACAGAAGAACTACAGAAACTAATTTCTGTCACTTGGCCACAGAAGCAAAAATGAATTTGCATGCTGGCTAAGCCACAGGGTGGCTCTGCGTGGGCATTGTTTTATACCCCTGTCACACGGCTAATTTCAATGGCCATCCAGGCGAGAGCCTTAGAGATTCTCAATCGCTATCGAACTCGAAGGAGTTGTGTCGCTGCTACATGGCACATCTCAATGGCTATTGAAATGGTTCTCGCATTTTACGCCAAGCTTGTGTGGCACCACAATCGCTACTTTCGATTTAGAGCATATAACAAATATTGTTATAAATCTGAGCTAAATGCTGAAATACACTTTTTTGGAGTCCCAGGAGGTTTTTATTATTATTAAATACCAGTTGCGTTGTCTTGAAAGACATTGCCTTTTGTATGATTTGCTGTCGCAGTTTTCGAACGCTCTGCCAATACTGACACCGCTGGCGTTTCAGTCTTCTGCGATGAAGAGTATAAAAGAAATGTGCTTTAAACCAGACCGATACAATGTTTAATTACTGTACAGACCAATATTTTACTGCTAGAATTAAAGTTTAGGAGAACAATGTTTGTTCATGCTTTTGTAACGTGCACGCATCCTACACGAAAGTGCGTGTTGGCGTCACTCGAAGCAACGCTACCAACCTTGAGCAAGGCTTGAAGGCCCTCGAAACCTCGACAGAGTTCCACACTGCTCCGTTGACTCAATAGACTACTGACTCCTTGGCTATTGAAACTGCCCACGTAGCAGTGCTCAATGGCCTTTGAGTCAATAGACTATCGGTTCGAGGGCCTTTGAAATGCCCGTGTGACAGGGGTATTGCTCTGACCCATATTACCCTCACATTTACTTCCAGCCTTGGTAACATGCTACACTTGACTTTGTTCACAATTAACAAACTCCATGTACTATCTTTACTACGAATTGTGTGTGATGTGCCTAGAAGGGGAGGTGTGAAAAGCGCACCGCTCACCATTGAGAGCAGTGGCCCCCTTGTATGTGCACTCCGGTACGGCAAAATCAAGCGCTGTGGTCTGGGGCGCCGTCTCGGCACCGGCGAGAAGGTGGCAGTCGCCGCAGGCCACAGTCGCTTGGAGGTTTCAACACATGTATGCGTGCTTGGCAAAATTTGCGGTATCTCGTGAAGGCTTTCCATTTGCCACAAGAAATGCCATCAGACTCAAAGAAGATGACGGCGTATATTTGTGCAACAGTGTCATTGTGCATGTTTCTGACGAGCACGCTGTGGTTTCCGCAAATGCCGCGGATGAGTTTTGTCTTCAAAATGAATACACATTAAACATCTGCTGATACTTTTGCTTTTTCTAGTTATGATGATTCATGAATAGTATAAGAGCATGACAGCAACTGTTTGTGTTGAGCAGCATCTCTCCTGCAAACAATTTGACGATGGTGCTTTGTATGTGCTTGCGATTCCAGATACAAATTTTGCACATTAAAACAGTTGTGCTCTTCATCACGCTTGCCTAAGAAGAAGAGTTTGCTATTTTTATGCATGCCAATTGCCCTAAAAGAGCCTTACCAAGAGAACTCTTCACGTTTGTGGAACACATTTCAAAGCAAACTACGGGGTTCTAACAAGTTTATATTTACCGTAGACGAAGCGACTGCTCCGGACAACTGGAACTGCTCATGTTGGACTGCAATTCTGGCAATATTTAGTTAAACGGCATTGGTAACAGCATGCACGAGTTCTTGATGTGGGAATTTCTTGTCTGTAGATGTAATTTAAGCACCAAAGTAACAAGCCCAGCACAGTATACGAAACGAAATGAAAATATTTTAGTTCAGGCAGACTAAATACTGGCATGGCTAATTATCACTTCTAAAGCGTGGTTGGTATACATACACTAAACAAAGTGACTGGGAACCTAGTTTGTATTTCTTTAGCTCTATATTTTTGTGTCTTCAGATTAACACCTAAATTAATCTGTTCACACTTCATTTGGTGCTGGTTTGCAGCAGGAAATTGATCAGATTACGATACCGCACATCCTCTCCCTAGCTCTTTCTTAGGCGTAGCACCTACTATGTTTCCAAACATTCCACAGAGCCCAAAAATAAAAATAAAATGAATCATTCGCATTGTTGAGGCAGTCTTAGTGCCTGGGGATTAGCATCACATCCAGTAGGATATCAACATGAGTTGAGACATGGTGAGAATTAAGTGTGATACAGCTATCACACACACCTTTTTTAATAAAAATAGATAAATAAATATCAGTGGCCACATTTTTCTGCTTGACAGGAATTTCCCTCCAGTGTTAAAGTAACCTGAAACTCTGCTCAAAGAAAATCTAAAGCCATAAGATGCGTGAAATGCATAGTTGCAATGGTTACTTTTTAAAAGGTTTGCAGAGCACAAGCAGCACACATTACTTGTTGGATCAATTTACATTATCTAGAAAATGCATTGATCTCAGTTTTTGTACTACAGATATTAAATCATGAATTTTCAAGTGCAATATTAAAGCTCATCGATTTCAGCAGAAAATGACTGAAGAGGCAAACTTCGTCAGGTTAGCCTAGGGCTACTGAGGCAAAAAGCAGAACAGTAAAAAAATGAAAGAAAAGCCAGCATAGGCTTGCTTGGAAGTAAAGTTCTCCCTTCAAAAATTATTGAATGTTATCCACTCCGTTCAGACTAGAAACTGGCGAATTAGCTGATCTTGGTCGGCTCACAACTCACTCGAGATTCGCTGTAGTGCTTGCCAAAGTTGGCGGTGGTTCTGCGCAATACGTGAATTCCTCGAAACGAGAGTGCCGGCATTCTATGTCGATGAGGTTTAAAGACAGCTAGTAGATTAGTACCATCAGAAAAGGTACACAGCAAGCATCGCATAAGCTTTGCCATTGCAGTAGCAAGCAGATGTTGTGCAACACAGTGACTGCGTCCCTGACAACAGTGCTGCCACGTGGCATCCAGGCGTTCAGAAGCCAGTTTCGCCTCGCAGGTTTTCACACCTCCCCTTCCAGACACCCTAGCTGAGCCTTCAGCACAAGGAAGACCATCCTTGCACAACTCAAACTGTGTACTAGTATCTGCCAACTCCCCGAAGTATTAAAGCAGCCCTGCCGTTCAACACAGCTGCCAGTCAAACATTCTAGGACATGTGGTGCCTGCATTTTCCAACATGTACAGTACTCACGGATTGAAATAGGACATTCGGAGCGCTAGCCTTGCAGTGCCACGCAGGCATGTGGTAAACCACAGGCCGGCTGATTGGCTACTGGAAGGAACAATTCTGCTTTGTAGATGTTCTCCCTCTCACGCCATACCACAATGCACCACCTTGGTTCCATGAGCGTCTACGGGCGGCGCTCCATGAAGCGACGGCCACGCACTCCGAATGTCCTATTTCAATCCGTGAGTACTGTACACTGCTTTTAAACCATATTAGATGAATGTATAACTTACCATTTGTATCAATCAGCATAGTCACACTCTCTGACGGACTGAGCACAGATGATGGGGACTTCTCTGGATCTGAGTTTAGGCGTAGCGGACGTGGACGCTCAAGTTTTCGCACGCCCTTAGTGTTTTTAGCTGACATCTCTGCAGACCTTATTGCCTAAAAGAGCTGAAATAAAAAACTACTTTAAAGCAAGCTTTCAATGATTTTATATGGTGTAATACAGGACACAAATGCAGTTACTGGCTTCAACACAAGTGATAAATTTTTTTCCCTGGGCGTGCACACTAAACCACAAGAACAATGGTAGGAGCAATATTTGGTAGCAGTAAGTCGGGGTTCTATGATGCAGCAGCTCGGGGCTACAGTGCGACAGTACAGGAACAGTGAAAATACAGAAAATGAACACCAGCAAGAACAGGTCTCTGGGCTGCAATTACAGGACTGCAGAACTCCTGAATTCGCTATGTAGTTCCTGAACTGAACATACAAACAGCTATAATGCGCGTCCGTTCCTGAACGCAGTATGTTACACACCAAACGCCAAGACTCGTCAAATCAGCAGTTAAGTGAGCGACAGCGTTGCAAACGATTCATGCCTATGAAACTTATTGAACGCGCGAGTTGACGCCGAATGTACGCTATTTGAAGCTGTGAATTGCAGATATATAGCGCTGTCGTTAATGATGGTGAAGGACAGTTTAGAGAGTTCAGTGAAGCACAAACTGATGCTCTGCGGCTTCTCCGAAAGCACGCGGAAACGAGGAGGCAAGGTGGTGACACAGAAAAGCTATGCCTTCGTTTTAGGCTGCAATGGTACAAAAATTTAGGCCTAGTTCACTGACACCGCGTGCTGCAAGTCAGGCGAGGTTACTACAGACAATAATAATGTCACCATTCCTAAATCAAATTTCCGTGTACGATTTTCTGCCCGTGCAGTGAAATTCCTGGCCCCATAAGCTTAAGTGCCACACAGCGCAACGAACATGCTGAGGAAACGCAACCATTCTCTGAGTGAAGCCATTTAGCTTACTCGAGAATTCTTCAATTACAAAATTACACTGTTGCTGCTACACAGTACTCAGCGCATCAACGGTCGGTGACCCTGCGATATCTTGACACATTTCAAGATTGTGCAATGGTCGCCATGCCGACAGAGATACCATCATATCAGAAATACAGACAAGATTACATCTACGTGCTGAGCAATAAGAAAAAAGTATTTTGGTGCCATACCTCTCCAAAGAAAAGATAGAGCCACCACGCGAAACGACTACGTGCAATGCTAATAATGGCCGACTGGGTGGGCGCTTACAATACAACCTCGCTTACAACCTCGCGCCCACACATCCACCTTTCCGAACACTTTTTTTTTTTTTTCAGCCGTAGTGGCACGAAACGCCTTGTGGTGGCAGCAGCTGTAGCGCAGACGATGAAAACGAAACTGCTTTTGGATAGTCTTGTAGGAAATCCACATTTATTTGACGTCCCGGTAGCCGCGGCTGGTGAGCCGGCGGAGCGGGCTGTTGACGTTGCTGGCAGGCCGGTTGCTGAAAGTGTTCTCTGTTGCACGAGCGAGAGCTTCTGGTTTGCGCGAGGCAGGTCGCGCCAACTTCATCTTCATCAGCGCCGCTGGCGATGCCAGCGCCGCTACAGTCTCGCGTCACAATAGAAGGAGTTGTGGTAAGAGTTACATTACAAGCTTTTCAGATGCAAAATTCAGATGCAAGCATGTCAGTTTTCTGCATCCGCTGCAAATTTTTCCTCAAAAGCTGCCTGTCTCTTCCGGGCTCCCAAAGGTCACATAGACGAGTATGCCTTTGGGAGCCCGGAAGATACAGGCAGCTTTTGAGGAAAAATTTGCAGCGGATGCAGAAAACTGACATGCTTGCATCTGAATTTTGCATCTGAAAAGCTTGTAATGTAACTCTTGCCACAACTCCTTCTATTGTGACGCGAGACTGTAGCGGCGCTGGCATCGCCAGCGGCGCTGATGAAGATGAAGTTGGCGCGACCTGCCTCGCGCAAACCAGAAGCTCTCGCTCGTGCAACAGAGAACACTTTCAGCAACCGGCCTGCCAGCAACGTCAACAGCCCGCCCCGCCGGCTCACCAGCCGCGGCTACCGGGACGTCAAATAAATGTGGATTTCCTACCACAAGACTACCCAAAAGCAGTTTCGTTTTCATCGTCTGCGCTACAGCTGCTGCCACCACAAGGCGTTTCCCAAAGGCATACTCGTCTATGTGACCTCTCCCGGGTTCGAACCCGACCGCGGCGGCTGCGTTTTTATGGAGGAAAAACGCTAAGGCGCCCGTGTGCTGTGCGATGTCAGTGCACGTTAAAGATCCCCAGGTGGTCGAAATTATTCCGGAGCCCTCCACTACGGCACCTCCTCCTTCCTTTCATCTTTCACTCCCTCCTTTATCCCTTCCCTTACGGCGCGGTTCAGGTGTCCAACGATGTATGAGACAGATACTGCGCCATTTCCTTTCCCCCAAAACCAATTATTATTATTATTACTACTATGTGACCTAGCTCTGGATGTTTCATCCACAAGATTAACTTGTACGTGATGACAGAAATACTATATTTATACAGGTAATTTCTAGTAATATACAGTCAATTTCTGGAAAGGGATATGACAATGCAGGTCATTCTGGCAATAATTGCAGGTCATACTGCATGTAAAACTCTCTATTTGCGTACTAATATGGGACTAACGGCACCCGCCGCAGTGGCTCAGTGCTTAGGGCACTCGTCTACTGATCCGGAGTAACCGGGTTCGAACCCGACCGCGCCGGCAGCCTTTGCTGCACACGGGTAGCAAAGGCGCCCGTGTGCTGTACAATGTCAGTGCACGTTAAAGGGGCTCTGGAAGGCCTTCCGAGGAGCGCACATTAACTCACTTAATCACTGCACTGTGTTGTCATGAAAACCAGAGCCAAATAATGCTCTTCTACACGCAGCAGACGACCCACAATCACACGTCAAAGTTGGCGAGTCCTTTTTTTTATAGCGTTGTTTATTGCCTCAGGGCATAAGGGGAGTTACGAAGAAAAGAGAAAAGAAAGAAAAGCAAAGGGTGGGTGGGTGTTAAATAACGCAGGAAAGATGTGCCGATCTAATGAAAGCGAGAAGGGAGCGATGATGTGGCCCCTGCGTCCAATCAATATATGAGAACGGGTTGTCTGGGTGGGGACCCGCTGCTGCCAGATAGCGAATTCTAGTCAATAACCAGCCCAGATTAATACCGGAGGGAGCGCCACCCGCTGGTCTTACGTAGTAGCACACCACCACAACAGTTGGCTTCGGTAATTTTACAGCAACTGCAACTACGCCCTGATACGAGGTGCACCAAGTTTCCAGAGAGAGGCATACGTGAGGGAAACGCGTGTTAACATACACCGCCGCCTTTCCCGGAGGGGAAGCAGTGTGCACACGATGGTCGTTCATCGAAGGTGACGCATAACCACTGAAGCCCGGAATTGCTGGCAAGGCATTGGTCTCCTGCAGTAACATGGCCCACACCTGGAGCTTGTGCAAGCGAAGACGGGTTTTGAGCTCTCCCAGTTTAGTGGAGAGGCCTCTACAGTTCCACTGGAGCACACCAGAAAAGCCGGAACGCGCCATCTTCGGTTAGTAGTCCAAGCGTTGCAAGAGAACAGATGTCAGGTTGGATAACTGGGTAACTATGAAGCGGAGCAGGGACGCTGTAGAGTTATCTGGCAATGTAGCAGGTACTCTGGGAGGAGCGATGAAAGAAGCATGTGGGAGGGACATGCTCGGTGCTGATTCATCATTTCTAGTGGCGGTGTCAGATTTCGCTGCATGTCTACGGCGGGCAAGCAGTCCATGGTGTTGTCGGAGCCTTGAGACCTCTGCCAAAAGGCATGCAATTAGGTCATCAACTGCTACCATGTCATCGTTGAGAGGTTCCGGGATGCTACGCTGTTTTGTAGCCTGCTGATGTCGGCAGTCCTTACGCACTTTATCGCTATAAGTCTGCTGGGTAGCAGTTTCATGCGTGTGCAACACGGGAAGTTCAGGCCACTCGTCATCGTCCGACTGGAGAGGTGCAAACCGGTTGGAAGTCTGCACAAGGGGCGTATTCACATTGTGTCATTTGCTTAGAATACCCACGACGTATCTTTTCTGTTGCCTTCTGCTTTGTGGGGTAAGCGGGTGATGTGATGTCGTGGTCGTCAGTTTTGCAGAGGCCACATCTGTATGCCGCTGCGTCTTCTGACGCAGGTTCCGCTTGAGTTGTGAAAGGGCAGGATCTACGCATATGGCCAGGTCTGAAGCAACTGTAGCAGTAGACGGCGGTTGGTTTGTATGGCCGAGGCCGTAAAATGCAGCCATAATAGTACAAGCAGGCCGGCGGTGTTGGTGGGCCTTGCAGGGTAACGATGCATGAGAGCCCTTTTCCCATGTAACGTGCTTGGATCACTCGGTGAGTGGGACAATAAAGCTCACGCTGAAGAGGGTGGCCTGGTCTTCATTAACATCGACGTTGTAGACAACACAACGTTGCAATTCGAATCCATCAACCAGGTACACCTGTACCGGTACCGAGACCTCGCTGCTAACTGTAATGCACTGTAGCGTTTGCAGACGTTCCACGGCAGCTAAGGTCGGGAGCCACACAGCAGTGGTATTGGACTTCTTTCTGGCCGTAAAGCCGCGAGAACCTTTTGTTCCGAGACATGCATCCAGGTTTGCCTGCAGAATTCTGGTCGGTATATCTGTAAGGATTTTCGTTGCCAGAGATTTGATAGTGGCTTTGTAACTTACTGAGCCGTCGGTAGAAACAACTGGGCGGTCTGTGGTTGGGCAGGAACGTTTGCCTTGTGAGCCGCCGCTGGCCGAAGAGGAACCCGTTGCAGCGTCTCCCGAAGGGCGCTTTTGAGGAGAGCGGAGGGCCGGCGGCCCGATTGGCGGGTCTGATGACAGGTCCATTGGAGTGCTCAACGTGCCTTGTGGTATTGGTAGAGGGTCGATCGAGAAGTACAGGCTGAGCAGCCGTATCTGTGTTCCGCCCAGAGGGTAAAGCACTCACGAGTTGTACATCAGGAGAAGGCAAGGCAGGCGCCGTATCTGATGAAACAAAGGCACGATTTTGGAGGTCCGGCCCATGCTCAGTGGGCTGTTGTACTGTCGGGAATGCCACCGAGGCAAGCGGCGCAGGCGGAGCTACCCCCGGCAGCACGTCACCGGAAGCGCTAGGCCTAGCCGTGGTGCGCAGTTCAGGTCCAGGAATAACTGCGTGACATTGGCTGTATGAGACGCAACCAGGCGGCGACTGGGCGTCTGAAGCCTCCTCGGATGGCGTGAATCCAGTTCGTTTGCTATAGGGAACGTGGTTACGCGGAAAGCGAGATTTTCACAAGAGCGATGTGAAGGCACCTTAACAAGGACACTTCGTCTTCCTCACCTATCGAGCCCTTCCCGGCGACATTTTCATGCTCGCACCCTCCTCCGTCCCCCCCATCTGTGTAGACATGGTGAGAGGTGGCCATTGGTTATATTCTTTCCGACGCCAGGCAGCTACCGTGGCCGCGCGGCCAATAAGCCGCTTATATTAGCTCTGGCGGGTCGGGAAGCTCCGCTCCCAGAGGGGGGTGTGCGAAGGATTGCCTACCTTACAACGTGCAAAAAGTGACGAGAGGAGAGGGAAAGGCGCGAAGACGCTGAAATTCAAATTCTAACTACAGATAACTCAGCTTCTACAAAGCGCATTTAAAAAATCCTTGCTGGACACTATTCGTGAAGCGGCGTGGTTCAATATCCCATGCATGCCGCAACTTTATTAGAGCCCCCTTCACAGTCCCTTTAAAGATCCCCAGGTGGTCGAAATTGTTACGGTGCCCTCCACTACGGCACCTCTTTCTTCCTTTCTTCTTTCAGGCCCTCCTGTATCCCTTCCCTTACGGCGCGGTTCACGTGTCCGCCGATATGTGAGACAGATACTGCGCCATTTCTTTCCCCAAAAAACCAATTTTCCCTGCCTTCGCTGTGCTATGTCAGTGCACGTTAACGATCCCCAGGCGGTCTAAATTATTCCGAAGCCCTGAGGGCAGACAGTCTAGCTCGCGAGATGACCCACTGAGCAGACACAACGGAGTCACAGGAACATATCACAACGGTAGAACCCACATATGCAGAAATACTAAATTACCACAGAGGAAGGAGACTGACGTATCCTCCACCACACCCGTTGCTGACACAGCACGAGGCAGTGGGATGGCGAAGATTACAAACAGGTACCTTTACAAACCTACACACACTACATAAGATGTATCCAGGACAATACAATGACACATGCACGTGGTGCGGGGCAACCCCCACGCTATATCATATTACATGGGAATGTAGACACAACTATGCATTCCATAAACTAGAAAAGCCCAGTGCGGAACAGTGGGAGGGCCTGCTCACCAGCAGCGAGCTGGCGGTCCAGAGAGGACTCGTGCGGCACGCAAGCGAGGTGGCAAAGCTCAGCGGGGCCCTGGAATGAGGGCACCGACCATTGGAACTCGGAAGATGAAGACGTCCGGAATCCACTAAACCAAAAGAAACGAAAATAAAGCTTTATTCATTCATTCATTCCGTAGCCCTCCTCTACGGCACCTCTTTCTTCTTACACACCCTCCTTTATCCCTTCCCTTACGGCGCGGTTCAGGTGTCCGCCGATATATGAGACACATACTGCGCCATATCCTTTCCACAAAAAACAATTATTATTATTGCGTACTGAGCAGTGCCACACACTGATCTCCACTAGGGGGCTGGATGCCGCAGTAAAGCCACCGGAAGTTTGGCGGCATGTCCCGGAAGTCAGCCTTTCGCAGTGCGCGAAATCGGACCTCAGCACGGTTTTTCAGTTTGTTTTCCACTTAGCATTTAGTACGCTACCGAGCGCACGCCAACCACGGCGGGCCTTGCTCTGAGGGAACAAAGGAACGACACATTGGCTGACATAAACAGGAATTTATTGCTACAGCAAAAATAACGCCAGCTAACAACAAGGTACGCTAAGGAATCGAGGTCGTCCGACTCACCAGCAAGGTTCCGAGCTAATGTTCGCCCGCGCAAGGGCAAGGAAGGAAGGAAGGAAGGAAGGAAGGAAGGAAGGAAGGAAGGAAGGAAGGTAGGAAGGAAGGAAGGAAGGAAGGAAGGAAGGAAGGAAGGAAAACGTTTATTGAGCTCTAGAGAGTAGGTGAGCAATTTGGCGGAGCCATGTGTGTCGTCCGTCTTCCTAGCAATGGCCGTCTGCCCCTAGTCCAGGGCTCTGCTGGATAACGCTGTCAGCTGCAGCTGTCAGCCGGATCAGCCCAAGTTGGACGTCCTGACGGTCGCTGGAGAGCATTCCTTCCCATTGCTCCGCAGTCGGGTTTGGTATTTTTGGTGCCACCTCTATTTTCTGGCAGGCCCACGTTATGTGATAGAGCGTGGGTGTTTCATGGCACTATGGGCATTTGTCTGTGTATTGTGTGAGTTGTATTTTGTTGAGTGTATTTAGATTCGGGTATGAGCCCGTCTTTAGCAGCCTCCAGGCGACGGCGTCTTCCCTGGAGAGAGATTTATGTGGGGGGGGGGGGGGGGGGGGTACCGTTTCCTGCAGCCCTTGTAGTGGTTTAAGATTGCCGAGTAATCTCTAGGGACAGGTTCGGCTTCGTCGAGGTCGCTTGTGGGGGGAGCTCGGTAGAAAGTGTACCCTCGAGATACCCTGTCGGCCGCTTGGTTGCCTTCCACTCCCGCGTGTCCCGGCGTCCATACTATCGTGTGTTTTATTGGTTCTTCTTCTGTGCTTTGTTTGGGTCGGTCCCCAGAGCGGAGTATGCGGAGCGCTCTGTGACCTATTCTGCCTAACATGAAGTTTCGGCATGCCGTTTGAGAGTCGGTTAGTATTGTTAAGGATCGCTTAGTCCGGTAGCCCTCCGCTGCCGCTAGAGCGACGGCCACTTCTTCAGCCTCGACTACCGTGCAGTCCCGTAGCGACGCGCTGATGATTTCCCGCATGTCCGAGTTTATCACAGCATGTCCGAGTTTATCACAGCCGCTACCGCGTTGGGGTTGTTTTGTCCCGTCCTTCTGGGGTATGTGGCTGCGTCCACATACACCGTTGTTGTCTGGCGGGCTAGTGATCTTTGGATGTACTCGGCTCTCGCCTTTCTGCGTTCTTCGTGTAGGTTGGGGTCCATGTTCTTGGGGATGGGGGTCACTCTATTGTGCCCCGTATGCCATCCGGGATAGTCGCGGTTCGCTGAATTTCTTGTACTTGTTCGTTGTATCCCAACTTCTGCAGAAGCTCCCTGCCAGACGGAGTCTGCTGTAGTCTGCAACTGGGCGACGTATTGTGCCTCTCTCAGTTCTTCAAAGTTGTTATGAAGTCCTAGTGCTAAAAGCTTCTCTGTGGATGTGCATTGCGGTAGATGGAGTGCTGCTTTGTATGCTTTGCGTATAATCGCATCAATCTGTTGGATTTCGCTTTTGATTGGGTTGTAGTATGGAAGACTGTAGGTGACTCGGCTGATCACCAGGCTCCTAACCAGCTTTAGTGTGTCTTCTTGCATGCCCCAGCGTTTATGGGAGACGTGCGTGATCATGCGGGCAACTTGTAGGGTGGAAGCTTTGAGTAGAGCAAGTGCGTATGTACACCGTTGGTTTGATTGTATCCACATACCCAAGATTCTTATGAGTGTTTTCTCTGGTATGGGTTTTCCCTCTAGGTAGACGTTGAGCCTAAGCTCGTCGCTGTTCGGGACTGTGCGGTTCTGTTTCCCTCTCCAGACTCTGAGCAGTTCTGATTTTTCGATGGAGCATGCTAGCCCTCTCGCTTTTACGTAGTTCTATACGCAGGTCGCGGCCTCCTGTAGTCTTTCTTCCTTTTCTTTTAGTGAGCCCGTATTTGTCCAGATGGTGATGTCGTCGGCATACATGGCATGGTGCATTCCTTCGACTTCCTGAAGTTGTTTTGCAAGGCTGATCATTGCAACGTTAAAAAGCGTAGGTGAGATGACCGAGCCCTGGGGAGTTCCCTTGTTAGGGGTGTGGAACTTCTCCGAGCGGAATTCTCCCAGTCCTATTGTCGCTGTTCTATCTGAGAGGAAAGCTTTGACGTAACCGAAGACCCTCCTGCCGCAGTTCAGGTCGTCCAGGCCTGTCAGGATGGCTTCGTGGCTTACGTTACTCCGCGGCATGGACGGGACGAGTACGTGAGCCATACTCCCCGCCGCTTCCTCGCCCCGCCGGGGAAGAGCGGAGCCGCGAGCTACACGTCCGCTCGCGCCGACGATCCCTGGTGTCAAGCTAATGGTTGCGCCTTGGGTTAAATTTCAGAGTAATTGAAAAGAAAATAAAGAAACAAAATATCGGGAGAGAATATCTGAGAATTAAATAATATATGTAAATGCCCAAACGCTCTTTTGAATGCGGAAATTTAGGAAACAATTAGCAAGGAAATCTGCTGGTAGCTGTTATATAATTGTGAAGGTGTTCGTAAACTTGATGCAATGCAAAACCCCTGGCGCTCGCGTCGAAAGAGAGGAGGGGAACCGACAAAGTGAGACCAAACTTTGTAATGGGAATTTGTAGGTGTGCTCTCCTCTGATGTGCAAACCTCCGGCAAGAGAGTAGGAAATGCTCCAATGTCTCGACTTCACCACAAGCCGCACAAAGGTTTGTGGGACTGAACCCGCATCTACATAAGTAAAGATTTAAACGGGAAATCCTGCGCCGCATGAGTGTCATCGCTACCTCACACTACCGGGTTTTACACGCACGAGCCTTCCATGAGTACATGAGATGTTGGTAGTTAACAGTAGAGAGTAAGGGATCGTTGCACGTGGCGGTTATAAACTGAAAACGCTGAAACCGAGTCATACCGAAAAGAACAAGATTAGGGACGCTACAGGCAACTGGTGCATTTAGAGCTGATTTTGCCAAAAAGTCTGGTGCTTCATTTTGTAAAATACCGCAGTGGCCTGGTGCCCAAACGAAGCGCACCTCTTTCACCCATCCAGGAATAAAAAACTTAAGTGAGCATCTCAAAAAAGCGTTTCGTGTGGACTCCGGCGCCAAAAAAACAGAGAGACAATCTGAGAGGAATATCACCTGAAAAACAGTTGTGGGAATTTTCAAAGCGGCCAATCCAAGAGCCATAAACTCTGCTAGAAATATGGTTGCGTAATCCGGGACTCTAACCGAAAAGCTCCACGAAAGAGAGACTGAAAAAATACCAACCCCTGCCTTCCGGTCGGCCCCAAACGCGACTGTAGCAATCACAGTATGTTGCGGGTAATGGGCAAGTTGATCAAAGAGGAGTGCAGTTAATGTCCTTGCAGGCAGATGCTTCGCATTTGGTGGGAAAATATAATCAAAAGCAATATCAACAGGGGACGCTGCCCAACCAACTCTGCATACAAAATTGAGATCCACACCAATGTTTGATAAAAGGTTCTGAGTAAATACAACTTGAGGGAGGTGGAACCTTGGCAAATGAGGAGTGAGAAAGAGGGCTGGGTGCTGGATGAAAATAGGTGTAGCCACACCGGGAGCCGACTCAAATGCCCGCAAAAAAGTCCTGACAGTTAAAAGGTGAAAACGGGAGTTAAGGTTGGGAATACGAGCCTCCAGGTACAGAACTGCGCTGGAAAGTGATTGAGGGAGACCTAGGCAGAGACGCAGTGCGCGCCTTTCTGACAGCAGCAACGGATGAAGCTTATATTTAGAGGAGCCAGAAAAAAGTATGCAGCCAAATTACAAAATGCGTCTGACATATGCTTTGTAGAGAAGTACAAGCGTGTCCCGGCGCATGCCAAATTTCCTATTACTTATTCGTAGTAGCCTACCTAGTGCACGCTCACCTTTCTCAACGTTAGTCTTGATGCGGGGCCGCCAATCCATACGTGCATCATAAATGACGCCTAGATACCTCAACGATTCTACCTGAGGTATGCTGTCCGAGCGATAGTGTAGCGATATGTATAGAGGCACGTTGGTTTTAAAAACCAGCACGCTGCTTTTGTGCACATTTAATACCAAATTTAATGTATCCAGCCAAACCTCGAGAGCATTGAGGTAATCCTGGAAAGAACGATATAGGGCATGAATGTCTGCTGCAGAAGCAAAGAAGGCTATTTCGTCTGCATAACCATATGTAACATCAGGGTGTACTGGAATGTCACATATCAGCAGATTGAATAGAAGTGGCGAAAGTACAGAACCTTCTGGCACCGCCCCTGGTCTGGGCATAGGTGTCTGAGGTGAAGGAACCGTGTGAGCAAAAGAACTGCCGTCCTGTTAAAAATTCGCGGATTCATGCATAAATGTAGTACGGTGGGTGTAATAATGCCGATTTAGAGAGAAGGATCGAATATTCAACACTGTCGTACGCTTTAGCAATGTCAAGCGTCACTAATGCTGATACTACTTTCTTGCGCATAGCAAGGCGGACTCTGCTCTCTAAATCAACATCGGCAGACCAAATTGAACATCCGCGGCGAAAGCCAATCTGGGCAGAGCTCAATGCGTTCACTACTGAAACATGCGCGGATAGGCGGCTGTGCACAATTCTATGAGCTTTACCAAATTGGATGTTAGAGCTATCGGCCGAATGTTATCAATACGGAAGCCTTTCTTTGTATCTTTTAAGAGCAATATTATTTTCGCCACCTTACAGGAGTGCGGTAACCATGCAGTTTCAATGATGTATTGACCAGATCGAGGAGGTCCTGAGTGAAGTCTTGCGCTAAGATTTTCAACATACCGACGGTAACACCATCCCAACCCGGAGCTGAGTATTGCATTAAAGAAACTGCAGTTGTTAGCTCTGATTTGTCAACCACAGCGTAGTCTGAGCAGAGGTAGGGGACGAACAGAGGGACTCTACGCTGCTCCTGAAAACGTGAAGCAAGCCCTTGAGCAATTCGCTCTAACTCATCTTTCGCCTCATGTGGAGAGAGCAACACCGAGCTGGTTAACTGCATGGCTGAGGAGTTCACATTCCGTTCCATAAAACGATACAAACCCTTCCTGTTTTTTGGGTTTGAGAAATATGTGTTCAAATTTTGATTATAGCCATCCTTTGCTTTTGCTATGGTTCGTTTAAACGAGGCCGAGAAAAATTTGTAGTTGATCCAATTTGCCGGGCTCTGTTTATGCGAAAGGGTCCTCCACGCTGCTTTCCTACGACTGAAAGCTGTCTCACACGCGTAATTCCACGATGGGGATGGTGATTTATTGCAAATAGCAAAACGCACAGTGAACGGGAGCTCTTTGTAGCCTTCAAAAGTGAAGAAAACACTCGCTGAGCCCTGTCAGTCCTACATGAACAAGAATCAGATGTAAGGGAGGCGCGCAAAGATGATTTGTAGGCTGCAAGATTAACTAATTTTCGGGCAGAACCATGATCTCGGAGGGTGCTCACCAATATGGTGAAAGTAATTTGCAGGTGGTCACTAGATGTGCCACAGTCAATTGTGGACCATGCCCCTATACCTACTCCTCTCGCTGCCAAGGACAAATCGAGAACTCAGCGCGAGTGTCTGCGGATGAAGGTTATGGCCCGAGAATTGCGACACCACACATCATTTGCTGACATCCATGCCCATAACATATGTCCATGTGAATCAGTGTAGGAACCCCAGACGACGTGATGTGAGTTGAAGTCCACAGCAATGATTACCTTGCTAGAGTTTGCAAGTAAGCTGTCTAGGTGGTCTGTTCTGCATACTCCATTTGATAAATAGACGTTTGCGACTGTGACAGTAGAGCAGTGCGGCAAAGTGAGATCTATAACTAGAAGATAGAAATCAGAATCCATTACTTTTTTAGTTATTAATGCCCGGTGACACAATTTTGACGAAATCAGGGTCACCAACCCGCTGCTCCTACCATTTATGCGGTCTGCACAGAAAACACGAAACCAGCTTAAAGAAAATGACTTGACAGGGGAGAGCCAAGTTTCTTGCAAGAGCACAATATCCGGGTTATGAGAAGATAGAATTTTTAAATCAGGAAGAGAAGATGCAATAGAGCGGCAATTCCATTGGAGAACCTTTACACCCGCCGTGATGCCTATTCGAGAAGAGAGGCTGAAACAGCCTCTTATGGCATATCCGGCTTGGAAGACACTCTAGAAGGCCCTTTTTTGGTCCTGAGCTGGGGAACGGAGGACTTAGGAGAGGTTGAAGCACGACGCTTCTGCGTAGGACAAGCCCTTTCTACATCATTAGTGCAAACAGTGTGGCGAAAAAAGACTTACAGGGACGCTGTCGAGAGGCGGCACTTGAGACGGCACCTTGGGTGATGACGTGGCAACGAAACTTTGAGCACAGGCTTGCTGTGATGTTGATGCTGGTGGAACTGCAAGCTGAGGTTGAGAAATAGCCTGATTTGCAACAATATCAGACAACGCCAGTGTGAAGCTGCTGAGCATGCGCTCGACCACAACTGAGAGTGCTTTTGCGACGGTTGACACTTTTGAGGCAGACAATGTGGCCTCGAGGTCAGGAGTAGAGGAGCGCACAATGCTGGCATATGTATGTTTTTTGCGGTTAAGGAGTGCATAAGCGTCTGCCCGTGAGCAGCGATTCTGCTCAATTAATTCAAATAAACTTTGCTCCTGTGACCGACTTTCACAAGTGTCATCATCGGCGCTGTGACTGTTACTGCATAGACAACAGCTTGGTTGTTCAGCAGTGCAGCTGTCGGAAGAGTGACCTTCGCCACACACCCGGCATCTGGTCGCCGACTTACAGGCTCTACCACTATGTCCAAATCTCCAACAGTTGGTACATTGCAGGGGTCGAGGATGCAGCGGGTCCACGCGGTAGACAATTGGCCAAATCTTCAACTCAGAGGGGCATGTGCAACTAGCAAAAGTTATGACTGACTCCGTTGCAACACGCACTCCAGCCATCTTGCGAGAGCAGCGGTATACAGAAATAATTCCCGCCCCGGCTTCCTGGAACTTCTCCAAAATTTATTGAATTCAAGCTGGCAGGTCCACTCCACGTACAATGCCCTTAGTGCACGCAAGCTGCTCAGGAATGAAAGCTTTAACCGGCAGAGAAGTGAAGGTATTACACCGGAGCAGATTCGACACACACTCAATGTTTGCCGACTTACAAACAATGCCACGCCTCCTAAAAGGGCGCACTTCAGAGATGTCGAGATAGTGACTGGTTAGACATTTTAGTTCATGCTGCATTGTTTTCGGATTCTTCATTTTGGGAATTCCATCTCCAATCGGTAAAAGCGCCACGGGAATTGAATCAACGCCATTTTTTAGAAATGAATTCAAAGGCAAGCTTTCGGCCGGCAGTCTGGCGAACCAGGTTGCCGAGCCTCCTCCCGGGGAGGTGAAAGACATGCCTACACACAGCGCGCCGGCAACCTTGCATCACCCGAGTCAGCAGAGCTACCCTGAACCCTGACAAAAACCCCACGAACATGGAACGGCCTCACCAAAAGAAACGCCCGGCACCAACAGAAAAGGAAGCAGGCAGGCGTTGACGAAGCAGCAGCAGCAGCAGCAGGAGCAGCAGCCACAAACGAACCTTCTGGATTTCCAACGGTTGTCTCCAGCGCTTGTCACATGCGCTGCTGCATTCGTCTTTCTCGTCTGTCGTTTCTCTCGTGCTGTGTAGATGAAACGTGGCTGTGCTACAGAGGTCGATTAAAAGCCCGCCTGGAAGGTAAATGACACCCTAAAGCGATAAACACCACCTGTCATCGATGAGAAGAGACATCGTCCGCCACCAACCCGAAATTGAAACATCGGCAGCTGTATGACGAGTGGCTCTTCGAGTGTCAGGATTTCCGTGCCATTGCCTTTTATTTGCTGCACGAAAATTTCTTTTTAGGAAGACCTAGGCTCATCGTCATTCCACTACTTTTCCTAATTACGCTCGGAAGACAAGAACCAGGTCAGAAAATAGTGTTTAATGCGGCATCCAGCCACCTAGTGGAGATCAGTGTTGCCACCCGTTCGGATGGAACATGGGCTGGGACGAGCACGACACGAGTGTAGGGTGCTTCGATGCACGCGGCAAAAGGGGGGATCCAAGCAAAAAATCGAGCCCGGCAGATGATTGGCCCAGCATCAGCTGCCTAGAATAAATGACTGGTCAGACGTTGGCCGCCTTTTCTGAACCGTGCTTAAGTGGTTTTTGTTCGTGACCTTTCATTTGTCGATGATCACAGGCTCCCTGGCAAGGGGCATCGCGCCAGCACCGCGGCCGTGCCCGGGCGGTCCGTGGCCCAAGTAGCGGGATAGAGACGTCCCGCCCCCTATAGTGCGTGTTTTGTTCTGACATTCAGTACTCCAGTTCTATGGTAACTGATTGGAATCTAGATTTGTTAATAACTTGAGTATCAGATGATGATGAAATGTAAACATAATTGACCTCATGGTTTACCAGCGCCTGTGTAATTCCACTCATGGTTAGCAATGCTTGAAATAACTAGCAAGATTTGTTTGTTTTGAAAGTTTTATTTGCAAAGGTACGAACAGATCTGGACCATATGCACCATAAAATAAGAGCCACAAAGCTTTTTAAAATATACGACCACATGAGCTACAATGACTAGCACAACCACATCAGTCAGAATAGCAAGAATTGAAACATTCTGGATTACTCGAATGCATGCTTTAATAGTGGTAACCTGCAACTGCACTTTCAAATGCAGTTAAGTGATATTGGCATCAAGCAGTGAATATAATACTGAGCACTGAATAATTTGAATGCACACACGTCAGCCACAGTAAAGGGAACACGTTTATACACTGTCGGTCCTAACTGTAGTGAAATTATAGTTATCTAATGTGTCACTAAAAAGCCAAAACTGATAATCCGTATTTGGGATAAAAATGAAGCTCTGGTGCACCAGAGAGAAATCTTTGCTTTCATGCTATACACTGCTGAACTGAATGCAATACTGCCAATCACTAAATCACATGTACACACACTAGCCACAAAAAAAAGGGGGGGGGCACCAAGTGTGGAAACAGATGGCTAAAACACAATGCTTATAACTTAGATGGCAGCAAAAACAACCCAGGGGCAATTCAGAGACTACAGTCTACATACATTAGCTACAGAAGCAAAGCAGTACGGGAGCACTGGGCGATTAGGATTTAATCTGCGTGTTTCTCATCAGCTGCAGACTTCCAAATGGACACATTAAAGGAGTATAGACACCTAATTTTGGTGGCATGTTTTATTCTCTACAATGATGCGGAAGACACTACTACGCATGAACCACCATGTGATATTCGCCTATGACCGCTAAATAATTTATAATCGAATTTTTTACGTCATGTTGTTTCTGTTTTGGCTTCAACAGCCGAACGATGGCTGTGACGTAAGAGTGTGCTTTTGTATCACGTGAGGCATGAAAAAACGTCCATGTAATCGCTGCTTTATCGGTTTAATTTACTGCAGTGCTGAAGCCAGCCTTCCTCAAGAGCTAGAATGACAACGAATGTAGAACCAGCAATTATATTGCAGTTTTTTCATGTTTCACGTGACCTGTAAGCATTCGTTGACGTCACAGTTCTCATTCCGCTGTTGAAACCGAAACCGAGACAGCACGAGAAAGAAATGCGATTATAAATTATCTAGCGGTTGTAGGAAAATGCCTGGTGGTAATCTATGTAAAATAATCCGTTACGCATCGCTACAAGCAATAAAACCCTCACCCAAAAGTTAGGTGTCTATACTCCTTTAAAAACCTGTTACAATATATAATACTCGAAAGGTGTCCTAAACCTTCCAAAAGAAACCACATAACCAAAAAAAAGCTCAATATCACACAATAGAAAAACAACAGCATCAACAGACAATTATTGACGGCTCCGAATATCATTACGTGCAAGACTGCACGGTTTAAAGCACTTGACTACAAAACATACTTATAAAAGGCACCCATGATATAGAGCATTCAAAAAAGAAGCACATTCACAAATGTAACTATATACAATGCCAAACGAAATATTCCCCCATGAGCACCCCAGTGGCTTTAAAAGCCACTGGGGTGCTCATGGAGGAATATTTCGTTTGACACAGCAGGAGACGATGACATGGAAGCGAAAGGTTTGTGAGGATGTATATTATGCATACAAAAGAGGCTATTAGTAATAGAAAGCAAGAAAAGCATGAAAGATTGCTGTTTAACACAAGTGCTGATTATAGAAGGGATCTGACTTCATATGCATTAACAGGAGATAATTTTTCAGAAAGAATTAAGACAGACACCTGACAAGTACTGGTGAAATCAAAACACATAAGCTATGCTCGTGGCATGCAGTGCTAAGCCAACTGAAATAGGGTAGTGGCTGCTTTGCCTTCTACCTCAAATGGTTGAGTACCACACGTAACAAGTGCAGGTTGCGGGTGTAGATCCCACCAAAACCACTTGGTTGTTCTTTCTACTTTGCGCAAAATCATCTCTATCTAAATGATCTTGCGACTAACTCCCTCCTCTCGTCAACATGAGCGTAAAATACGTTCCTCTGCTTTCTTTGCTTAACCCATTGCCCGGTTCTTTTGCATATTTAAATACTAAGCAGTCTGTTTAAAACTTATTCAGCAAGAACATTTCACTTATGCAAAAAAAAAATGTGGCAGTTCTGTACACAAAAGTGACAATATTTTTGGGCCTCAGGCTGAAAGAGTCTCCGGCCACTTAACTTTATCCTCTGCCACTGCTGCCGGTCGTGGCACTACCTTCATTTATTAAGAATGCCCTCCATGTCTTGGGCCCCCATAATCCATCCTGTGACCGATTGGGCTCAGTGTTGCATCTGGAAAGCCGCTTCGTGCATAACCTACAACATATGCATACGCAAGTTCAATGGAAAATTGCCTCCTTTAATAAAACCTCGCATACTTTTAAGTGTGCCCTCAACGCACGTCGCGACATGAGACAACCTGCCATCCGTGACAGCGGCGCCCATGCACTGACAAAACAGTGCCCACACATTTGCCTTTAGGTTAGATAAAATCTGAACGTTTCGCTGCCACGAAGTAACTATAAGCAGGAGCTTGGAACACGTTCCAGCTAACGCTTGCAAACTTAATTCTCAACGAGCGTCAGATAAGCGAGGCATGAAAGATTCGCGCAGCACGTCAACACGCGACTTCATTAATAACGCCCGCGGAAGGCATATATACTGTTGAGCACAAACGGCAGTTCCTGCAACAACCGTGTTAGAATAATCATCTCTTACCTGAAGACGTGATACCGGAACGGGATCGGTTGCTTGCGAGTTCAAGCAAGCCTGCAAAACTTTCGCCACTTCCACGCCGCTGCACTTTCAACGAGCGGCAGTGCCCGCGCACCGCGACCTCCAAAAACAGTGAGTCTTCTGAAGCACTGACGCAACGGTGACTGCCACCACTGCAATGCGGCGCCACCATCGGAATTTAACGAGTTTATTAACAAAAATAACAGCATAGAGGTAAAAAAAAAGCACAGTGACATTCATCCGCGCGCCGAAGACACAGCCAACACAGCCGTGCTGCCAGGTGCTGCTGTGTTCAGAACCGGTGAAACCCGTTCTGCTCTCTTTACCCGCCGCGGTGGCTCAGTGGTTAGGACGCTCGGCTACTAATCCCTGAGTACACGGGTTCGAACCGAATCGCGGCGGCCGCGCTTCGGTGGAGGCGAAACGTGAAGGCACCCGTGTGCTGTGCGATGTCAGGGCGCTTAAAGATCCCCTGGTGGTCGAAATTATTCCGGAGCCCTCCACTACGGCACCTTTTTCTTCTTTCACTCCCACCTTCATCCCTTCCCTTACGGCCCGGTTCAGGTGTCCGCCGAGATGTGAAGCAGACACTGCGCCATTTCCTTTCCCCAAAAATCAGTTTCTTTTTTTTTCTTTCTTCTCTCTCCTAGAGCACCCGGAGAAAGGGAACGCAGCTAGGAAGCCCCGAAGGCCTCCGCTGGACGGCGGGTACGCGAGCAACGTGATTAATGTCAGTCGTCTGGGGTTAGGAAATCTCGGCTTTCTGCCCGCGCTAGCCTAGCTGCCATTTATCGAAAACGGAAATCACTAATAGTAACTTCTCGAGGAAACTTCGATTGCTAATTCAGGTGCGTAAATTGCTGGGCTAGTTGGTTCATAATGTTGTCAGGGTGGAACCAGCGGAACACAGACGCAGGACAAGAAAAGGAGGTACACAGCGGTGTGGTGTGTGTACCTCCTTTTCTTGTCCTGCGTCTGTGTTCCGCTGGTTCCACCCTGACAACATTCGATTTCTAAATTACAGCGACGTATGCAGTTTTGCGCTGAAGATCTTAGATTTTTTAATCGGCCACACAATCCTTAAAATATCGCGTCTGCAACTGACGGCGAATCAGCGACAAGCGCCGGCTGCAAATTGTTCGAGATATGGGAGCGCTCGGCCAGCCGCGCAGGCCCAACGAACAGCCGGCCTCTAGGGCCGATCAGGATGGAGTGGCTCTTTTGGCGTCTGGTTGGCCTAAATGACCGGGCCGGTGTCGGTGACCAAGTTGATTTTGGCCGAAAATTCAGCGCGGAGGTACGAAAGACACTGGAAGGGGGACAAAACAAGCGCTGTCTCGCAACTGGTTTTTATTGTGAAGGAACGCAATAAATACACACAGATAAACGGCGTAGGTGTGCAAGGCACGCAGTGCATAGATAGCGTAGAGGGCACTATAGACTCCAACGTGCTATAAAAAACTAACTGAAGTGCACTTGCGCCACAGATCAACAGGTGAGACATCATGAGGCGTCTGCCTGAACGTTTGGCCAGCATACACTTCTTTGCATGAAAGCGGTACCTCATACACGACGCCGCAAACACGATTCAAAAACGGAGAGCGGTGACGCGCTGTGCACAAGAACGGTCTGACGTTACGCCGCCGTTATAGTTTACTTTTTGGACATGGCACAAAAGGCGTTGCATTTTGAACGGTGCTGTGCACCCGACGTCCACTCCAAACCTCCCCCCAACATTCGTAAGGTTGTGCGACATGCGGTGGACATAAGGAATTGCCACAGATTTCTTCTTTTTCTTTTGCTGTACCTCCTCACCACGCTTAGCGTTACCGGAACGATCAGCCTTTACTATGGAAAGGAGCTTCTCACACGCCCTTGAAATAACCGAGTCTGGAAACCCTGCGGCTGCAAGCCTTTGTACTTGAAAGAACACACCTTCTGGGATGCAATTCACACAAGAATTCACAAGTGCGGAACACAAACACGAGAGAGCGATACTAATCTTAACCAACTTGGAGTGTCCCGGCGAAAAGTTCAAAATCGGCTTCTTGGACCTAGGTTTGTTTACCCAACACACGCCCCTCCTTGAACCTGAGCCTGAGCGCTTTTGAAGTCCTGTGTGCATTGCATCCCAGAAGGTGTGTTCTTTCAAATACAAAGGCTTGCAGCCGCAGGGTTTCCAGACTCGGTTATTTCAAGGGCATGTGAGAAGCTCCTTTCCACAGTAAAGGCTGATCGTTCCGGTAACGATAAGGGCGGTGAGGAGGGAGAGCAAAAGAAAAAGAAGAAATCTGTGGCAATTCCTTATGTCCACCGCATGCCGCACAGCCCTAGGAATGTTGGGGGGAGCTTTGAAGCGGACGTCGGGTGCACAGCACCGTTCAAAGTGCAACGCCTTTGTACCATGTCGAAAAGTAAAGTAGAACGGCGGCGTAACGTCATACCGTTCGTGTGCACAGTGCGTCACCGCTCTCCGTTTTTGAATCTTGTTTGCGGCGTCGTGTATCTTTCATGCAAAAAAGTGTATGTGTACAAGACCGTGTACAAGACCGATGAAGATCATTTTGTATCGTGTTTAGTAGTTCGCATTTTTAAAATACTAATAGTTTATAATCCGTCTTTAAATTTCGAATTGTTAGCTTATTGTGGAAATGTTTGTACTGCCCAGTATTTCCTAGACAGAAAGAGTTTGTAATGGGTTTGCAATACATGAATTATTACCTTGTTGCGGAAGTATTTGTGTTGCCCAGTGTTATCTTTCACTTCGACTAAGGACGTTATGTCTGTCAAGAGTTTACATATTTTTGAGTTACTTTTGTTCATTAAATTATTTAGTTTCTTGAGAAGCCTGGGGTCATTCTTTTTAACATATTCCATCTACTACAGAGAAATAAAAATTGGAAGGGTCACTCAAGCTCTGCCGTAAGGGTATGACGCGATGGCGTTAATGGGTTACATTCATAGGTCCCTGTGAGTCCTCATACCACTCCTGGCGCCGTGCAGTAGCGGTTAAGCGATGCGCCACTGCCCGACCCAGGTTGCTTTTCCCGAGCAACCTCTCACGACCAGTCATTAATGTAACTGCCACCTACCACAGTGGTCAGTTTGCTCACAATCCGGAGGGCAGGTTGTGATGACGAAGCAAGGTCATGTGACCTAGGTGGTCCACCAAGGTTGCTTCTCCGGAATTTTTCACTCACAACGCTGATGACGGCGACGCCGGATTTTGTGCAGAATGAGAGCCGTGTACATCTGTTGTCGAGGAGCATGAGCGCGAAGGGGGGAAGGGGAGCTAAAGAAAGAGAGAGGGCGTTAATTCGCCCCCCCCCCCCCCCGGCAGAATGAAAACTCGACGCCTATGAATCCGTCCCTGCACTAAGTAAATTGTGCCTCATTTAAAAGCCAGTTACCCAACGATCAAAATTGCAACGAGCATCCAGTTTCTTGCCTTCATTTATTAGGCGCAGTTAGCGTTCGTACCTTTAGATTTCTTTAGAAACTTATTTTGATCCTTCGTTCTTCTTGCCATGAAAACCACGCATCGAGACCTGTTTCTTGGTTTTATATAGCGAAAGTTGTGTATTCCACGTGATCATCCGGTGCACGTACCTTTCTCTTCGTCGGGTGGGGCGCGCGTTCACTCGTGATCACGTGACCGTCCCCCCCCCTCCCCCCGTCCCCCCCTGCATGCACCTCAACACACGCACCTTATAAAAATAAAGCCATATCCTCCATCCCTTCTCCGGCTCCCAACAAGTGGGAGGCCGCCCTGCTCAGCGCAGGTCCTGAGGCCCAAAAAGTGCTCGCAAACAGGGCCGCCGTAGCAGCTTCGACCGATGGAATCCTGAAATAGGGATTCCAGCCACGGTGTCCACACTAAGTTTGGACACTAAACATTTTCAACAACAACAGCGAGAAAGTTCGTCCGCCGGTGAAGTAAATTGGTTGAGGGCGGGTGTAACTCAATTCTTCACGATCACCAAATGACCACCCAGTGCACCGCGCTCGTGCCTCGCGAAATTTTCGTCACGGGGTGGGACGAGTGGTTGTAACTCACCGCCAAGCGCTTCGGAACGCCCCTCAGGCGATCTGTGCGCGTCTTTGTAGGGATTATAAGTAGTTAAACGGGAAGGCGCAGGAGCAGCCTTTAAGCGGGCCAGCACTTAGACCGTGCCGTGAAGAAAACAACATTTGTTCTTGCTTCGCTGAGTTTTGGGATGTTCGGGACTTCGGCAGCATAGAGCAAGCGTAGTGAATCTTTGTTTGCTTTTTTGCTCGGCCCCTGGGGACCTGCCGTCCTTCGCATAATGTATGCCAGGTAAATACGCCTCCACAAATTGGCGAACGTGCAGTAAGAAAAAATGCAAAAAACCCTCAACAGTCTCTTGTTAAACAGAGCGGGAAGACGGGACACACGAAAGAAGGTACACACAATACAGCTTGTGCTGTTAAACAGCGCGGGAAGACGGGACACACAGAAGAAAGTACATACAACACAGCTTGTGAGGTGCATTTCTTTAGTGTGTCCCTTCTTCCCGCTCTGTTTAACATGTAATCAGTACCAACTCGCCCAAATCGAAGCCTTATAAAAAACCCGATAGTTCACAGGTTATTTTTTTCACTGTGAGATGGCGCCAGCAGCCGCGTCCTCTTATACGTCGATCCGATGTCTTGGTTTTTCGGCGCGCTTTCGAAGCGTCCTGCAGAAGCACTCAAATGATTTCTGCTAAATAGAAAGGGCACCTGTCATTTGGCTTCTGCCAGCTAGTTAACAAGCCGAAAAATGTGTTCTGTTCTGTTTTTACAGTAGTACTAGCAACGCCTGATTACATCCTATAAAAGCTCGGCGGCTTGACAAAGTACCTACGGAACAAAAACGAGATGTACATCTCTATTTTAAAGGTCGTGAAAAGATGATATGGGAGGGGACTCTTAACCTCCGCCCTAAGGGTATGACGCGGTAGCGTAATGGGTTAATTCTCACATATGCAGAAGGTCATCCTGTACTTTATATTTGTAGATTTCTGGGAGTCCTCATACTCCTCCTGGCGCAGTGGTGCGATGCGCCAGTGCCCTACGATGGTAGGTGCTTCCAGAGGTGGGCCTTGTGAGACCAAGGCTGTGCTTCCCGAGCGACCAATCATTAATTTAACTGCCACCTATTACGGAGGGCAGTTTGCTCACTAACCGGTGGGCAGAAGACGCCGCAAGGGCACGTGACCTAGGTGGCCCCAATGTCTGCCTCGTAGGCTGCTCTCTGGGCACCACCTGCCAGAGTCATGCTCGTGATTTTTTTTCTCACAACGCCGACACCGGATTTTCTAGGGAACGGAGCCTTTAACGCTACGACGTTAAAAAATGTTCACCCTCATATGATAGGACTGCTGCGTTCACAAGACATAAGGCCTGAATGAATTATTCGAGACGTTTCGACTCTGAGGCCGGTCTATAATCGCCTTGACTGGCCTCCGGCATTTGTGAGGTTTCATGCGATCGAGTTCAACTGCAGACGCTCTTCTTTTTTTGGACGAATACTCATCAACAAAGCTACAACAGCAGTACTGAAGGCATCTGGCTATAGCAAGGTGTGTTTAAGAGATGCGCTCTATATGCCATTTTCAGTGCATCCGTTTGCTATCTAACAACTACCAAAATGCACTGCGCATTTATAATTTTATTTGCCTTGTCTTGTACGGTAGTTAACTACGGAACTAGCGCCATACGTCGTACACGAAAAAAAAGGGGGAGGGACAGGCATGGGCACGCAGCACAGAACCCTAACTAGGAAAGAGTATAATCTAAGTTTGTCCAGCAAGCGAGTGCCCATGGCGCAGTGGCAGGCTAGTTTTACGTTTCTCCTGCTCTTTACGAATTGGTTTCAGTCCTCAAAATTTAAAAAAGAAATAAGCGCCTTTGAAGAATCTAAGATCTGAAAAAGCCTGCAAAAGAAAGTTTTCTGTGATGTAGCCACGCAGGCCCTTATGCTGGTTAATAATTCGAATACTTTTAGAGCCATAAAGATGGCCGGAAACACAAGGCGCATGATGAAAATGAAAACAATGATTATAAACCCAGCTGTAGTTTGTTCAGTTCACTATTTTTCCAGAAATAATAGATCCTGGAAAGGGTCAAGAGCTAAAAGCTGTCTCGACAGCTTGACTAGGCCCATGACCCCTTCTACAAGGCAGCAGTGGATTGTTTCCTTGTAACTTCTACGTACTTCAAAGGAGTGTGATATCCGACAGTAGCGAGGTGGGGTCCCGATGGGCTTGGCAACATCGTAGCCATGACCAGCGGCACTCACCTGCGACGTTTGTTCATTTTTCAGGTATCCGTCTGTCCCACGAGATGCGGCGACTTGTACTCAAGGGACGCCCGACTCCACGGGCAGGGACATTTTCTTTTTCGCTCTTTTTATCGTCCCACAATGATTTTTGTCTACCTGGGTGCCAACATGGCTGTCTCTACAGTGCCCTACCCTGGTTGTGCAGCCGCGCCGCATACCGCCCACTTCCCGCATGTCAAGATCGCCACATCAATGCCCGCCAACACCACCAGCACCGCCGCACGAAGAAACGTCAAGGCTATCGCCACCCCTGTCGGCTTCCGAAATAGCTAATCACCGGGAATCAAGCCGCTCGCCATTCCATACACACATAAACACGACACCACTCTGTACCGCCTCCTATACGAGCTCGGCAGCACCGCCGCTATGCCCAGCGCCCTTCACCTGCGACGTTTGTTCGTTCTGCAGGTAAACTTCTCAATATTCCTTATTCGCACGACCTATGCGTTATGCTGCCTTGTTTGTGCCGCCGAGCCCAAAATGTGTTCATATTATCCCTGAGGGCCGCAATGTTATCAAGCAAGTGCTGATTTTGTCAGGTGACATTGAACTGAACTCCGGTCCTAACAATCGTTCCGGTGAAACAAATTCATCCAGTGACATACTGTCATCCAGTGACAGGACACAAAGCGAAAAATTAAAACTCAGTCATGATAAGCTAATCATCGAAAATAAAACTTACAGGTTTGATCGAAGCATTGAACAGGCCGCTTCCTTCACCTTCAACTTCATTCATTCAAGACGCTGCAACTTGTCGTTTATATACAATAATAGCGGTGTCTGTTATCGCCCTCCCGACGCTGACGCTTATTTCGTTGTCGAATTTCACGAGGGGCTTGTTTCTGTAGGCAATACATATATCACCATTAACCTATGCTGCTGTTTGGTGACTTCAGCTTTCCCCTAATGATCTAGCCCAATCTCGCCCCAAACTTATCAAAGAATAATACGGAAAGTATTATTCTAGCGAGAACATGCCCAATCTTTGGATTGACATAAATGATTTCACAGCCAACGCTCCGCGGCAGTACTTCATCGAATATACTTGACCTTATCTTTACTTCTCACCACGATAAGCTCTCTACACTAACGCACTCACCGATGCTTAGTGATCATTCTATCGCGCATGGTTCTTTCCACTGTCATGTTTCCCATACCTCGAAAATAATGAAAACATTAACCCTCTACAACAAAGGAAAGTACTCAGAAATTAACAGTGCACTCGAGGAATTTTCCATCTGGCTCGTTCAGGACTTTTATTATCGTTCCGTAGAAACTAAAAGGTTGCTTTTCAAATGCATGAGTGGATGCTAAAATACATACCTACTATCACTGCAACAGAAATACAGACATCACAATGGTTCAACACCACGCTGAAACGCCTGAACAACGAAGAGAAAAGGCTTTTTCACTCTTCTAAACAAACTATCAATGCTCATGAGAGAAGTATTACACGGCTGAGAAAGAATTCAAATTACTCGCTAACAAAACAAAGCGTTTATCTACTAGTCGGTCCTACCTACCATGATAAAAAATAATCAAAAAAATTCTGGAACACAATAAACACAAAAGGTACACAACCATTAAAATTGTCTGTATGATCACCACAACCTTCCGATTCCGGATAGTCAAACAGTCGAAGAAATAACCAGTGCTTTCTGCTCTGTATTTACCACCTGACAACAGCTTACCAGATTTCACTCATTACGATTACGAAGTCATGTACGATATTACTTTAACGCTACCGGTATCGCGAAGATAATCGGATCACTAAAGCTCACATCTTCATTAGGTATCGATGGCATCAACTCTAAGGTACTAAAACACGCAAGAGACATTGCAAGTATGATTTTGTCATATTTTTCAGCAATCATTGTTATCAGCAATTGTGCCAGAAGACTAGAAAGTAGGCAAGATTGTTCCATTTTCGAAAAAAGGTCCTCTCTCTTTATGTTCTAGTTATCGCCCCATTTGCCCAAAACTAATGGAACATGTGCTCTGTTCTCACGTAGTAAAGTTCCTAATATCTGTCAATTTCTTTCATACTAATCAACACGGCTTTCGTAAAGGGTTCTCATGGGATACTCCGCTAGCTTTATTTATTAACGACATCACATCTAATATTAAATCAAGATTAGATGTGATGTCAACCCGTCGACGCTATATATAGTCTTGGATTTTGAAGAGGCTTTCGATAAAGTTCCTCATCAACGACTTCTGAAACTTTCAAGACTAAACCTTAACCTTTTTGTAGTGTACTGGATATGCTGTTTCCTTACTAACCGGCAGCAATTTGTATATGCTAACAATCCCACATCGACTTTCTCTCCAGTACCCTCCGGTGTCTCGCAAGGAACGGTACTCGGAACCTTACCCTTACTAATCTACATTCAATTACCTCCCCAATAATATCTTCTCTCACATCCGCCTATTTGCTGACCACTGAGTAATATATCGCCCAATAATAACAGCTCTGTCAATTGCAAACTTCAACACGACCTTCAGCGTGTTGAAGCCTGGTGCAAAAATGATTCATTCGTTTTAACACTAACAAAACGCTATACTCTCCTTTCATCGTCAGCTGCACTACCAACTCTCAAAATATGTCATTTACGGCTCTGAAATATTCTCCTTTAATTCATATAAATACCTCGGCATCATTCTTTCATATACACTCAGTTGACCTGCACATGTAATGAACATTACTAGCGAAGCCAATTGCGCTCATCGTTACCTACGTCGAAACTTAATTCTCGCCTCTTCCTCATCGGTTATCAAGTCACAGCAGCCATCCTAAAGCCGTCTACCCTGCCCAAGCACAAACCACTGCGGATATTCATTAATTATTCATGAAAACCGCTCGGGACCGGAACAGCCTTCCCGTCCCACTGTGTACCACTCCGGTCCACTTCATTTCTAGGGTGCCATCGAATCTAATTTAGGTTGAACGCTCAGCCCATTCTCCATGTGATACCCTTTTCTGGGGCCTTTGATGTATTCATAATATATAATAATAAATAACGCAACTTGCATAACGGAAGTAGAACAGCCATTTTGGGCTAATTGGGCTTGTAGTAGAGGCCACAGCTTTTATAACCACATCCACGCACCGCTAACACATACGAAGCGCGCAGGGTAGCTCGACCAATTCGTTTTTAACGACGGCTGTAACGTTGCGCTGTCCCTTAAGGTGTTTTAATGCGAAATCACTACTTAGCACGGTTCCAATGAAAAATCTTGCGTGAAGCCTCGGAGTAACTGGGTTAAGCTCGGGTTAGTTAGGAGGAGCGTCGCGTAAGCTGCAGCCAATTGGAGGGTGATCTTGAGGGTGACCTTTCGCACGTCTTGTCGGTTCAGCTACATTAAAACCCTACCACTTTTTCTGTGAACCATTCATACGCGACACCAAAAGTGAGCCGCAAGAACGAGGTACGTCGATGCGCTGCCCAGGGCGCTGTAAAACCCCTGCTCGTGGGGTATGCATTACGCCGACAGCAAGAAGCGAGCGCAAGGCACAGTTGAAATGCGTAACTTGCACAAACTTCACAGAGCCACGACCTGCCCAGTACAAGGTTTAACCCCACTGCGGTTCGTTAAGTGGGTGGTCATGGGACTTGTATACAGCGCGGCAGCTGGGGCAGTGTTCCACAGACAGTGCTCAGCCTCAAGCAACCTTTGACCACCCGCATACATGTGGCAAGTTTACACATTCGCCGGGTATGAGTACACGGTGCTGTGAACACCTTGGCTACGTTTCGCGGTCTTACGCAGCGCGTTGCGCCCAGGAACGAAACATGTAGCTTTTTGTTACTTACAGCACATTTTCCGTCTGATCTATGCTGCCACGGTGCAGTCGCTGTGCGACAGTAACTTGACAATGAAGGCGAGGGACAGTTCGTCGGCAGCACTTTCTCTTTTAGAGTTGCTTCGTGGCTCCATCAGACATCACAGACAGGCGACGCTACAATACTAGCTACACACTACAGGTGAAAGAAGCAGGACCTCAATTTGTTTCAAACTCCACAGCTGTGACGTACTTTGAATTTATCACTTAGCGCAGGTATTCGTTTTACCCCCGGAGCAGGGTGCCGCTGACAAAGCGTTCCTGAAGGGACGCCGAACTCTTCGTGCACGACTGTCAATTGAAAACGCGTAACGTGCATTCTTTCTCGCAGCGTGCACATGCATGTTACAAATTCAGTGATGTCTATAGCCGCGGCGCTCCTTTCCACATTAAAAACAAAACATTATTATCGCACCCCACGAACCGGCAGACTCACTGAGAAACGTGATTTCTCCGATGTCTATCGCGCATCTGCTATGCTGTGCACTTGAAAAGTCAGTACTCACATGTGCTGCGATTTCCAGCATTATTTGATGAACATCGTCGGTTCTGGCCCCAAAATGTCTTTATTGTCTGGCAGAATCAAATTTTTCTTCCTTTAAATAAAAATGTTAGGCAGATTGAAGCCCATTATAGATCACAGAATATCAGCGGCCATTACAAATTTATGTTGCCTATAATCAGTCCAATTTATGCAGACTGGTTTTAAGAGAAAATACTGGGCGTTTCATCATCATCATCATCCCCACCACCACCAGCAGCACCCTGACTACGCCCACTGCAGGGCAAATACTTCTCCCATATCTGTCCAACTAACCCTGTCCTGTGCCAGCAGCGGCCACCCTAGCTCCACAGATTTCGCCCGCTTAACTTTATGCCGCCCCTGCTACGCTTGCCTTCTCTTGGAATCGAGTCCGTTACCCTCAATGACCATCGGTTATCTTGCCTTCGCATCACATGCCCTGCCCAAGCCCATTTCTTCCTCTTGATTACGTCTAGGATATCATTAACCCGCGTTTGCTCCCTTATCCACTCTGCCCTCTTCCTGTCTCTTAACGTTACACCTAACATTTTAATCTCCATAGCTCGATGCGCTGTCCTTAAATTACAGGGCGTTTAGATTTAGTAGATAGAAAATGTTTAGAACACGTTATATAGGAACTTAAACAGTACATGCTACATAATTATGGTATTAATGTTCACACATAAACTTGGATGAGGTATCTGCCTGGACGGGCAGACTCGCATAAAAAGCAGTGCTCTGTAGTTGTTAAAGTATTTTTATAAAGAAACTGTATTGAATCAAATAAAACGCCCTGTAAATCGGTTGTGGCCGTGACGAGAATGGTATAGCATTGCAGCGGCTATTTTTAACTATACGCATCCAATGCATGGATAATGTCACAAATATATCATTACTTAGCAAAATTTATTAACTGAGTAATTTGAAGCACGTTTACGCCATACATATAATGGGAGTAAATTGTTATGAAATATAATCCTGTTCCGTGACGTTATCACAGCGAGCATGACCTTTCAGGTAATCACCTCAAAACTTGTCCCTCAATGCGCCTCTTTCTAAGCTTCGAAAAGGCGTTGACTGTTGCTAAGCACCCCGCCAAGTGTTTTCGACCCTGCGGGGCATCTTCCAACATTCATTTGCATCCTTTCAGCTGGCGGTACAAGTAAATCGCCATGACTCCAGTGCTCTATGATGCAGTGTCGTAAACTGAGATCACAGAACACTGTCGACGGCGAGCAATGTGCAGGTGAGCCTGAGCGCGTAATGAGGAGAAGTTATAATGAGGCATATACGGGTCACATGCTGTAAAGGTTGATCAACTGGGTAAGTAAATACTTTTCACCTAGCTGATGATACCTTAGTGGCTGTTATCACCATACAGTTTACCAGCTTAGCCGCCTAGCAGTACAGATGCAAGGAATAAATCGGCGTTTTAGACGTACGCGCTCCTTTTATTATTTTTATCAAGCCTCACAGGTGAGCGGAAGGGGTGCGTAATGCTCAAGGGCAAATTTTGAAGCGAAAAGCTTCACTACGCTAGGTAAAGCAGTCGTCGCGTAGGCCTGAGAATGACCTTGAATGACCTTCAGCCCAACCACGTTAGCCGCGTATGACCATATGTGGTACAGTTATGGTGTCGAACCCTTCACCCCTGACCTTGACCCATTACCTTTAGTTGACCATTGACCTTTGACATTTGGCGACCGTTGGGTTGACCTTTGACCTTAAAACGTCCGATGGGGTGATGTGAATCCACGTGATGACATGCGATGTGGGCGTCGTAGGAGCATGTGATACCAAGTCATAGCCACGTGGTCGTGTGGGTGTATATAGAACGGCTGTCGCGAGCGTGTGGCGGAGCTGCCATGGACGATCCTAAGACGTTTAGCAAGCGTCCTTGTTTTTCGCTGAATTCCAGGGTTAGCCGAGTTGAGCCACTGCCAATGTTTTCGAAGCAGTGCGCTAAAGTTTAAAAAGAAATGAGTAGGAGGTGCACAGCCGGAAAATTTGTCCTCGAACTCATTGAGTCTCGCACCCGTGTGCGAGTCTGACATGAAGTCTAGCGAATCGACTCACGAGCGATACCGACAACCTGGCTTTCCGCTTTGTTCTACTCTCTTGGCTCGTGGCTTGCGGTGCAGGCACATGCGGTGTGGCTGATCGCGCCGCCACTTCGGCATCCTGCCTCAACGCCAAGGCGCGAGGCGCCGCGTGATCAATGCGCGTCCCACGAGCGCTTGCACGGCACGCACAACACTCCAGGCAGGTTGGCTTTTCGGAAAACATTCTTTATGGAAGCTTCGTTACACAAGAGAGTACACGGTGCACATACAGGCGGTGTGGAGTTGTCAGCCTTGTGCTGCTTGTTGTTCCACGAGGCCTGCCGCCGACGCAGCAGCAGCAGAAGCAGCAGCAGCACGGGAGCTGTGAGGCGCGCTACGAGACCGACTGGGTGCTATAAGAGAGAACTAAGGGCGACACACCAGAATTGTTTCGCGCAGCCAGGGCGTGCCGTGCTGCCAGAGGAGCTGCAGTTTGGAGCACCCGAGCCAGCTCCTCCGCTTTGTGCTCAAGCAGGTGGATCTCATGGACATCGTTTGGCTATGATGATCCTATTACACCATTACACTACGACGCGACCACTAGACACCAACTCGAGACACGTTTGCCAACTACAGGATGTGCAGCCGAAAAGCGACAAGTGACGACAGCCATGGCGACCAGAAAGAAAGTGCGCCCCGTATACGTCCGTACACTGAATTACATCGTTAGTGCACCGCAAGATCGTGCCGCATTCCTCCTTCTCCTCCTCCGGCGGCCGCAGCGCCGCTGCTGTGCGGCGATTGTCAGCTTTGTGCACGGAAGGATGGTGGCCGACAGCCGTTTGTCGCTTCTGGGCTGCTGCGCGGAAAGCCGTACGGCTGTGCGTCAGACACGAAACACCTAGACATGGAGTATTCTTGGACACAAACATACACACCTACCGAGACGACAGCTACAGTTGCACGAGCACACCGCGCCATGGAGGGCGGGATTCGGGCCACATTTTGAGACTGCGTATTCGAGCAATCGCCGAAATTTTGTCTGAACACTGTAGCTATAGTATTTCTTTTTAGTGCCTCTCGTAATGACGTGGGTAGTACCGTCGTGGACAGCGCAACAAAATGCAAACAATAAACAAACATTAGTTTTTTTTTCTTTTACAACCGTTTACGGAAGCAAACACAACAGAGATTTGCGTAGATTAACACCAAAGGTTAGGAAAGAGCCCGCACTGCTAGCACACTTCCAGCTGTGATCTTTAAAGTCGTAATGAATTACGGAATAGCAGTGGTTCGCAGCCTACCCCCCCCCCCCAAAAAAAAAAAAGAAAAGAAAAGTCAACACTCAAAACGCTATTCACTTAGTACAGTTAAGACAGAAAAATACTCGATAATTTATTATGTGAATGAGTGAACGCTGGCAACAAACCCGCAAAGCTGAGATGTTTGGCAATTGGTAAGGAGCACCCTTTGAGTAATGTTTTTTTTTTGACCGAGCGCATAACTTCGTGGTAGAACTTAAATGCTACTGTTAACACAAATGAAGTTCTATCAGTCACAACATACTCGACTGACATCATCTGAGTAGAGATGGCTGATTAAAATATGCCAAGATGTTTGAATGGGACGAAATCGGCCACTGGTGTGTTGTAGGTTATTCGTGAAAGGATATTTCGTCCTTATGAAGTCAGCGAGATGATGCCTAAATAATAAATAAAATATTAACTTTTGAACCAGCCGTAGAATTTAGTGCACGCGTAAATCAGCTGTCAACACTTCCATGACTTTCTGTTCAGCAAATGCGAATTATAGGATATTATGTTTTTCCTATTTTGTGACCCGTGTGTGCCGTGCATAAGCGTAATGTGCCAGTGATGTTACATTTCACAGCGTACACGCATGAATTAACCACCAAACACGGTCAGCACAAGTGACAACATACCTTTCCAGACACGACACCAAATGCATGCGCGCGGTCACTCGTGGACAGATGCGCGGCTTGCCGCTCATGTGTCCACGTGACGCTAACACGGACAAGCTTAGAGTGAGTGCGTGACCGATGCTAAACAACGAGATGCCTCGGGAGCCACCGGCGCACACAAGCTTCAAGCCTGGGACATGCGTGATTATCAGTATCCATATGAACGCTCCTTTTCTAATTAAGTGCAGAATAAGAACAGCAAGGAACTGGAGTAGAAGAGTGGTAATACTAATACCTAGGCCAGAAGCCACCAGTCCCCTACCAGGGGGGAGGTAACAGAGATTCTCACGTTGACTCTGGCTCCTTCTCCATCCTCGAGGAAGGGGTCCTTCGAGCGACAGCTGCAACCTTGCGCCTTTCCTTCTCACATTTACGGTTAGTTTTGTGCCGACCAATAACGGTAATAATAAGAATAAAGAAGAAGAGGAGTGACAATATTTATGCTATATATTCTAAGAAGATGACAGAAAGTTATGAAATATTTGTAGCTTTGGTCGTGGATGTCTCGCAGTTTGCTGCAAATTATCATACCCAACCAGGCCGGCAATTATGTCGAAATGCTTAGTTTTCAAAATTTGTTATGTATTGTTGAGTAGATGCCCCTTACCGAACACCGCCTTCGACGCTGACCATTCCGTTTGACGTCTTTCGTAGCGAGAATACTTTCTTGCAAGGTCAAGCATCGTGCACTTCGTTATGAAAGACTTTCTGCCTACCGTTTTCAGTCAGCAAACCTTTCCGAAGCCGCCATGCGACGCGAAACTAATCGCCGTCAATTTGCATTGAACGAGAAAAGTGATGGCACTTGTTATAATAGTGGCTGTTGTTTCATGTGTCTCCTTCTTACGTTAGAAATGCCTTTTCTTGAAGACACAATTCGTCTATGTCCTTCATGTCAGCCACAGTCTTCGCAAGCAAATGGAAACGGCTAATCACAGTGCCTCTGGGCCTTAAGGGCGGTGTAGATACTTTACGAAAAACGTCAAAGGTACACTGAGGACTACAAATAGAAGTTACCGTTTCGATAGGGTACCACGTTCACAGCAAAAATGGAGGTTGTTACAAGCTAGAAAACACACACACACACGCACGAAGAAAAAAAGAAACGATATACAGGCGTAGCCCTCACCGGCCGATTTCGCAAACACCAATTTTGTTCCGGAACTCAGAAGCTACGCTACACCGCCATTCAGTTCAAAGCAGTGACTAAACCATCCGTTTCGGCAAGGACGTCACGAGTTTGAATCGAATGGCGGCAAGATTTTTAAATCCAATTTTTTTCGGCGATAAATGAGTATTTTTCCGCCGCACAAACTTAAAAATAGCCACAAAGATTCAGAGAATCCTTTTTCGCCGAACACAATAATTGGATAGGGTTGACTCCAGTCTCCCTTTAACAGCGAGACTCTGGCACGGCAGGATCGATCAAGACAGAGCGATTCATGCTTCGTGCTCAAGAAAATAGCAATGAGACACAGAAAGGTAAAAAAAAAAGAGGCCGCGAATATTGTGGCTCGCAAACCAGAGGAATAGTGCTAAATGATGTATCTAAGAAACTTCTTACCCCTACTCTCGGTGAGAATGACCTATCAAAATACATACGGTGGTGGCATTAAGGTCTTCGGTATTTACGAGCGTTTCGTCGCGTTTGAAACCAGGAAGCCTACTGTTTCTTTGAACCGAAACTTTGCTTCAGGAGTGTCCACGCGCCACTCGCTGATGCGAAAAAGCTGTTCTAACTATGAAAATGACCTGCGTCGACAAGGAAATAAGAAGACAGACAATACAGCATGCATGAGAACGGAAAAGGAAAAAATGAAGGATGGAGGGGGGCGACACGTTTTGGTAAAACACACGAAAAGAGCAGGAATTAACGAGCTACTTGCTCACAAAGTGTGAGCTCCACCAGTCACAAAAATGCTAGCTTGCAAGAAACGAGCAAAAAACGATCGGAATGCGACACATACAATGCGTTCCATCGCAGAGCGGGAACTTGGACAGCATTCCTATACGAGGGAGTTAACGGATGGGGGACAAAAGGACGCACAAACGAATGCCCAATAACTTGTCGCCAAATCAGCCAGATCGCTTTTCCTTTCTTTCCAATCAATCTGTCTTTCAGACATGCCAGACAACAGAGCACACACTGCAACTGCGGTGACCTGCAGTTGTTACAGACCGAGCTGCACACTACTGATATGAAGGTTGTCGATCGACTACCAAGTAAATGGCCTAAGCACACAACAACCAAGCATTGCCTTAGGCATATACACTTTGCTCGCCACCCTAGCGGTATACTTTGAGCTGGATATCGAAGCGCCGCGCGAAGTTCCCCGTGCGCCTTCAAGACACGAGACGTACCTTGAACCGCATAGGCGGGCTCTCGATTCGTGGGCCAGGTCTTCTTATACGCGCTGAGTGCCTCTAGACTAAAACGCAAAGCTACATTAGCCCACTACGTTTGTACAGCCCAAACAAGTTGGGCCAGTGGGCGCGTTCTACGTACTTTGGGCTTGACGTCTTACCTTCGGCTGACAGAATCGGCGAAGCTCAAGATCAGACAAATTTGCAGCTGTTGCTGCTCCTCACACAGGAATTTGACAAGGGGCCGCACCAGGGAATACCCCTCACTTAATCGCACTATATAAGCTTGCCAAAGCATGCAGGCCATGCCGAAAATCCCAAACCCACAACTTGAGCAGTGGGAGGTCGTGCTCTTCAGCTCTAGACTATATAGAAGACTAAAGACAGCTGGTTCAGCGGGCGCAGCACACAGCTAAGGCCGTAGGAGCCCTGGACTAAGGGCCCCTCCCGGTTCGGGGTCGCAGAGCTCTATACTAAATAAAGTTTTCCCCCACAACCAGGAAATGCAGGAAGGCGGTCTCTACCGTAGCTGGCCTGAACTCGCAGGCGGAAACGCTTATAGAAAAGACCAATCACCGTACCGAACACCTGTAAGGTTTTACCGAGTGCCCGTTTAATGGCGATTAGCTTTAGCAGATGAACGCAGAAGGCTTCTGAACTCATTCACAGCAGTTCACCGATTCGTGACGCTGGCAGCGGCTATCCCAGATCACGTGTTTGAGTACCTTTGTGCCACGTGTGCTTAAATTTACATCGGTATTAATGCAGATTACGTCAACAACAACGAAAAATATCAGTGTCAGAACGAGGACTCCCACAGAATCACCTTGATACTGACACAGAGCATAATTTTTTGGTTGCAGCCCAGAAGCTAATTGCTTGTTGAGCTGGAAAACACAGGTGACATATACAGTAAGTGGACAAAAAAAAGAACGTTATGCATGTGAGGACTATACCTGCATTTATTTTCTTAAGCCTACCTGCTATGTCAGGCATCATGCGAAAAATAAAAATAAGAGATAACAATAATGCTATAATAAATATGTGGTTGAAATTCAGTCTGAACAATGACAGCAGAGCACCGAACGTGCTCACAGGAGATATGTATAACAAGCATCATTAAGAAGAAATGAGAATTTTACGGCGCATTCCTAGGCAGGGAAGCTGTGACCAGTGGCCGAATGCCGCTGAAAAAAGGTTATGCTAAAATGTTCTTTCGGCCTCTTAGCCAGTAGAAACGTTAAAATGGTGAGTGCTTAACAAAACTATGCCCAACGTATTCCTATGTTTATTAGATATTTCGCGCAGGAGTGCGCCCTGCACGTAATCTTGCAAGCTGCTCATATAGACTGAAGCAGTAACTGAGTATAAAATGAAAAGCGCATTCACACTCTGCAAAGTGGTGGCACTCCTAGGCGACGAATCCCGGCTGGGTTGCGCGGGGCTACTTATCTTAGGTGGTGATGGTCACTGGCTTACTTTCAACCACAACTAGCTGTGGTTTCACAGTGAACTAAAGGTTGTTCCGATGCTTTTGTACGCACGGATAGGTCGGTACATGTGCACTGCACCCATTGAAGCAGTGCGCTGCGGCCTTTGCTTTTTTTTTTTTGCTAATGTGAAGCTGGTACCGATGCGCTAGCGAAAAAAGCAGACCTCCATGCTCTAACCCCAGTATAATATTTTTGAATGCTTTCCTTCGCTGAATGCCAAGGCCAACCACGCCGCGGTGCCCGCCCAGAATAGCATAACTTGTGCGTGAGCCCAAATGATGAAATCAATTTATCCTTCCGGAAATGTATTTCAGCCTTCATTCTTAATGAGGACTCTCACAGACAATAAAGCGAACACCAAGGAACGCAGCTTTACACTGTGAACTATATCATACTGAATTTTTTTTTGTGTGCGAAAAGAAAAACCGAATGCTCGACCGATATGCGCGGGAGAGTATATGTAGCACATCGCTAGAGAAAAGAGCACCATGATTGTCATTAGTAGAGGCGCCGTATTTGTAAAAGCATATCTTTTGCTGAACATTGTGTGCTTTGTTGTTACTGGCCCATGCTGAACGGCTGGAGGTAAGTTAGTGAATGACCTCGTTTACTTGGCCGTAGCAGGGAGAGATGACGGACCTGCCCAGGTTGTGGATGGCCAGCGCGAAAGAGAAGCTGACGCCAGCAGCCACGCGTCCTGGATTTCCGGACTGCGCCTCCGGCACGCGCCCGCAGGGCAGTGTTTGAATTCAGGAAGTTTTTCGATCCTGCCCGCGCCGAGTGGGTAAGGACCAAGCCCTAAGCACACTGTGAACGTTCGGTCGTCAGAATATTTAAGTACGGACATCAAGTGGCAGTGCATTCGCATCCATAAACGACATCCAAGCACATGGCGGCTGTACTCATTTGCTGTTTGCCCTGGTTTTTGGCGCGGGAGTTTTAGTCGTCGACGGGACACGGTGGAGAGAGGCGGGAGGTGCGAGCACTCGTCGTGCGGCCGAGAGTCGCTCTACAATTCCAAACATTGTACTGGCTCAGTGCTCAATGCGAGGATGAAGCCTTCGACCCGTCTGCACCTCCGGTCCTTTCACCAACGACGGCCTCACCCCGGGGGCTCTTTCGCAACCACTCGGGCCAGCGGACCGGCCGCGCGCGCGCCCGAGAAACGTCCGTTGCCCCATCGGTTGCGTGGCCGCGCGTCTGTCAGTCTCTAGCGACCAGCTGCAGCAGCAGCGGAAGCCAGCAGAGAAGAAGTGGCCTGACTGCGGCCCCACCAGAGACGAGCGCCAGCGGCCGGCCGGACAGCTCGTTGCTGGGCTCGGGCAGCGAGCGGCACTGCACCAGCGGAGTCTCGTAGGCTGTGGCGCGCCGGTCGGGCCGCGAGGCCTCGCCATCAGTGTCGGCGTGGCCCAGGAAGAGCAGTGCGTTGCCGTACACGTCAAGCTCGTTGTGTGCCACCTCGTAGGCAGTGCTGGGAACCGAGACGCCCAGCAGGCGGCAGCCGCCCGTAGCCGTCACGTCCTGCGTTCGGCGCAGGGACCAGCGGGACCCGCAGCGGCCGTCCTCCGCCGCCGAGTTGAGGTTGGTGACGATGCCGCGGTGCTGGGGCAAGATCTGGGCCGCCAGCGTGCGCAGGTTCACCTTGGTGGCGCCGCGCAGCCGCTGCGAGGGCCCCGCCAGCTCGTAGGTGCCCTGGCGACTGAGCAGGAACCAGCGCTGCTTGCAGTTCGGGTCCCGGTAGTACTGGAACCAGCCGCTCCATGAACCGTTGCCCGGCTGGAACAGCAGGCGGCGGGCCAGGAACAGTCCGAGGGGCTGCACCTCGCAGCGCAGGCTCAGCCACTCGCCGTTCAAATGCACGGGCAGCTTGGGCTTGGGCGGCAGCTGCGGAGGCGACAGCTCTGCCCCCTTGGCCACCAGGTGGCACACATGGCAGCCGGCCGCCTGGGGAGAGAGGGAGGGGGGGGGGGGGCACACGTGCGTTCAGTGTAAATGCCCGGGTCACAATAACAAACGCGTATATAATTGAGTGGACAGGTCCTCCAGTCACACTGCACAATTAGGGAAATCCATCCATTCGCACGCAAGCTAATTATCTGTAACAGCGCAAATCAACTTTTGTGTGAGGAGCGATTTTTATTTATTTACAGGATACTGCCGGCCTCAGTTTGAGGCCTTAGGCAGGAGTGGGCATATCAATAATACATCAAGAAAACGAACATAGAGAAAAACATCGCAAGAATTTAAGTGAGAAGAAGAGACGAAATCCAGCAATAATAATAGTAACGAAAAGTAAAGCGCGACAAAAACAACAAGGCGCGTACACAGCAGCATGACACAACCACGCATGCTCAGTCACTTGAGCAAGAAACGAAATGTACAAACAATGAAAACAATCATGCATATGAAGCACTCAAGGCATTGCGCACAACGACACGATGGAAATTCTATTTTGCTTCAATACTGTTAAGCATGCCGCAGAACGACTGGACCGTCGGGCATTCCACTGTACTCGAGGTGAGCGCATTCCACTCACGTACTGTCCGTGGAAAAAAACGAGTTTTTAAACACGTTAGTCCTGCAAGAAAATTCTTTAATTTTTTTCGAATGATTAGATCGTGTTGGGCGCTTAGAAACTAAATTAATGTACACATCCTTATCTATTCCCAGCATATCATGATATAGTAGGTACATATATTTCAGTCTGTCCCTATACCGTCTCAATTTTAATGGCTCTAAGTTTGCGTTGTTTAGAAGAACCGTCGGAGATACTTGCCAGCTATAACAGTTGAATATAAATCTAACCGATTTTCTTTGAATGCTTTCTAACTGTGTTATGTTTTTCTGGGTATACGGGTCCCATACTACTGAGGCGTACTCAAGAAATGGTCTAATGTACGTTTTGTACGCTAAAAGACGGATTTCTTGTGTTGATTGTCGAAGCGACCTCCTCAAGTAACCAAGCTTGCGCATTGCTTTTTTTTGAAATATATGACATATGCTCGTTCCATCTGAGGTCAGATGTAATTACGAGACCCAAGTATTTGTAGCTGCTGACCGTAGAGAGAATATTACCGCCAGTGCTGTAAGAAAATTTTAAAGGGTTTCGTTTTCGCGTGATTGACATAGCGACCGTTTTTTTTGCATTCATAGTCATTTGCCATGTGACGCACCATGCTTCTACGCTGGCCAATGATGAATTCAAACAAACCTGGTCACTGCAGTTATTGATTTCTTGAACCGGGAACCAAGGGAAAGGCTTAGCAATCCAATTTTTTAGCATAAGCGGTGTTTACAACCAAACAACAGGGCAGGCGCGAATTACTGGACAGAAAATCCACAAAAGCGAGGCACGTAACCATCGACCGATAAGAAGGAACGCATTTGAAACCGCCACTGCGCTGCTGCATAGGTTCAGTTTTTGCTGGTTCGCCTTTCATTCGGTTCAAAACGCTATCAGAAAATTCGAGTACCGCAATAGCAAAAAAACTGCCATTACAAAGGCTTGCTCCATATAATAATTACACTGTCTTTTTTAGAGCGCAGTGGCTAGTGTAGTGGCTTACGTTAGAGTAGGTGCAAGCTGCCTAGCTGAGTAAACTGTCATCAAGTTTTCACCACTTTTATCCCCGTGAGCCGTATAAGCTGCCCGCGAAGCGCCAATTCTTCTTTAGAGGGATATCTCCAACGATATCCAGGCGCTTCATTTACGCGGTGTTCGCTTGTAATTGAAGGAAAGACACCGGTAATGCACATGCTACATGAGAAATGAACTAATACATGTTTCTCGCCTTTATTCCCTTGAGCCTAGCGGGACGCTTTTGGATCTACGATACCAAAATTCTTGCGACAGGCGTGCGTGACGCACGCACATAGTGAACTTAGCGCTTTAACAACCAAGCAGGGCCAAAATACGCCGCCTAGAAGCTGACTGCTAGACGGCTGCCTCGGCAAGTTATTTTGCTTAAGCCAGTAGTATCACGTGCAGCAAAGAATAAGGTGTTTCATGCGGCTGGTACTCCTCTGCAAACAACTTCCTGTACGTGAAAAAGTAGCGCCGGAGCGAATAAACGATCTCCAGAGTAGGCGGCGCCCCCTAGTGGACTCCCCACACTGCGGACGGCCTTAAACAAAGCGCGTTCAGATCTGTCCGACACTGCGAGCAAAGAGAACCCGCAATCTGCAGAGTACCTCTTGGCGTGTCATCTAAGGCTGGAAGAAGGGGGCGGGGCTGGACGGCGCCCGAGCGGGTAGCGCACGCCAGGCAATCGCCGTGATCTCGCCTCAGCGCACGACACTTGCCGCCACCGGAGAGAGCCGGTGGTTTCAGAAGTCCCACACGGGTGTTTTCAGAGAAGAGTCTATGACGGTGTGCCGTCGGCAGGCTGCCCAGTGGCCGCAGCAGATGCTTCCACGAGCACGCATAACGTCCAAAAGTGCAACGTTACGGGAACGCGGACGCGGCAATCCAAACACGGACAGGAAAGCAACATTTCAGTATTTGGTGAAGGCGAAATTTGTTCTCACTAGCGGGAAAGTGCTTACCGCATGCCAGAAGGACAAAAAATACACCACGGTAATGTTCAACTTTTTTGTTTAGTTTGCTACCAGCGCGTGAACTCTTCCATTCGTGTTTCCTTTCTTGAAGACGGTAAGTAACTTCAAGGTTCGCTTACGGTTTCAATGCTCTGCGTTCGGACAGTTACTTCTACCATATATAGAGCGTGCACAAGGGCCTATAAAGTATAACGAGAGCAGGGTCAAGATTTTGGCAACTGTTTTTGTCATGCGCAAGTTCAGGATTCTTGGACATCGATTTCAATTGTGATGCAGCTGTGGAATACTGTAAGGTACTCATACGGAAATATTGAAGTAAATGGTCCATTCTTCCGATGCGTAGCAAAATTACCTATAGTTACCTACACTAGCCATCCGTCGTAACGTAGCATGTCTATGTTTATTTCATAAATACTTACATAAATACATAAATACAAATCATCCCAAGTGCACATCCCCTTTCCCATCATAGCCACCCGAACGCTCTATATCCTGAGCGTGTCCACAACGTTCCAACAATCGATTTTCTTAAAGTCTTCCCGCGACTGGAACGACCTTCCGACTGAAGCGGCCGCCATCATCAACCATCGACACTTCTAATCCGCCATCGAAGACGCACATTCACATTCATCAATGTAAACCGTTCTCCATCATTGCAAATAACGTATAATGTTATTTTTTGACGTGTTATCCCCACCCCTCATGTAATGTGCTGCAAAGGACATTTGAGGAATAATAAATTTTAAAATATTTCTTTTAAAATTCGTCCATCGCTCGCAACGAGTAGTTGAGTCTAACATAGAAAATCAATGAGGAACGTCTTTGACTGTAGCAAATATGTTAATTGCAAACAATTGCAATACTGCTGAGGGAAGATCTGCGGATATATTGATTGCTATAGTGGAATCTTACGATATATGAAAAAAAAATGCGTTAATAAAAAACTTCGTGTTGAAAAGTGCGCTTGTCCGAAATTTCTGGGTATGACTTTTCTTTCCTGCTTTTCCGCTAAAGAACAAATGACGCCCGCCTAAGTCGACAGGTAACGAGAGAAGGAACAGTAGGCTCCGCTTTATGATGCCAACGTCTGTTTTACACATGTAAATAAAACGAAAATACAGAAATTAGCGTCAACTATGAACTCGTAGGACATGGGCCTACCCTACCTACGGTGACTACACAAGGCACTTTTGCACGGTACGGGCACAGTGAGGATTCTGCGGCGAGAAATTAGTTGAACGGCTGAACCTTATGAAATGTTTGCAAGAAATACAAGCTCTCAGGGCATGACAGAAAACGATATCTTGCGGCTTGGAGCAGGCTCACAGTGAGGTTTTAACGATAAGGCAGGAAGCAAAAAAATAAAAATAAAGAATCGGTTTCTGTCCGAGTGCATTAGATAAATGCGCACATGGTAACATATGGCAACATTGAATGGTTGGGTATACGCCCGACTCACAACATAGCAGTAGCAAAGCAAGTTCCGTTTTACTCGATCGTTGTCGTTGCTGTTGCCTCAGAAGCCATGGCGCATACCCACGGTGGGGGATTGCCCAGGGTTTAGTGGAGATCCAAACAGGAGAAAAAGTCATCTAGGCTTATCTCGAGCGAGCGGCTAATAAATGAAAAATGAGGAAGCTGGGAAAACGAATAACGAATTTTAAGGAATTTTAAGGAGATTGGAAAGAAAATGGACGGAACAAAGAAGAGATAATTAAAATAAAACTAATTAAAAAGTAATAATCATAAATAAATAAATGTTGAGAGAAAAGTAAAGGGAAAGAAGATTTAACACCAAAGTCTCCCGGTCTCGATAACATACCTGTGAAAAAGCTCATACACCAGCTTAAGTGCATGCCCTTTGACGGTTGCACCGAAGGAGAGGAGGACAGGGAGAGTAAAGGCGACACCGTAAGGAGCTCGTTCTGCTAAAAACTCAGCGTCATCGTCCGTTGCCCTGGGTCAGTCGGAAAAAAATCTCAGAATTTTCAAATGAAGCTAACAGATTGGGAGGGAATCCAAATAAACCAAAATTGCCGAGGGGAGGTTGCTATAATGGGAGTATTTCAGAATATTCATTGAATTCATTGAAAAAATTAGCTGGCATTGCAGTTCGCATCCACGCCCTCTGCTTGCCAGGCGGGCACGCAACCCATAGGCCACGAAGGGTCGTTAGCCCAAGCGTGTTGGGGGGGGGGGGGGGGGCACGTAGTGAACGCGTTGTGGTGTGTGCTGATGTTATAGTAATTGAAAAATTAAACCAAATACAAATATGCTAATTAGGCGTGAGAAATTGTGCGGAAGGAAATGCGGTGTTATGGTGCTTCGGTGTGCTGAAACAAATAGTGCGTATGTTTATGAGTAAAAATGAGAAAGAAAAAATAAAAAAGAAAAAGGTGGAGAAGGCGCTATCGCGTCTGCTCTTATGGTGAAGCTTAAGCGCCGTCCTAATTCTTCCAGCTTCACTGAGTTCATTTTCATGAAGGTGCGAGTCAGGCAACCACCGAGAACGTGCAGTCCCGCCGCACTGCCGTTTACCCCGCATATTTGTATCAGCGTGTATTTGTATCACCGTCGGGTGATGCAAATAATGAGTGTAGGTACACCGTAGTAATGTATGAATTGCATACATACACTGCTCGGCGTTTACGTCACGAACGCACACGCTGCTGATCGTCGCATTTTATGCCTCTCTTCTGCCTGTAGCCCATATACGTTCAACCACAGGGGCATCCGCGCCACCGGACGACGTATAGATGTCATCGTGAGAGAAGAACACGGTGAACGATGAGAACAGATAGACGAGCGAGGGCGAGCCTGAGCTTGGGATCCACTCGAGCTGGGCAAGCTCCGACATCTTCGCGTCACACTGCAGCACTCGAGTCACGCTGAAGAGAGGCACAGCGGCCTCCCCTCAGGGCAACTGCGGAGCACCGCCTTTCACCTCTCCGTCCGAACTGGGTAAGTTCTAGCAGACTCAGTGATGCGACGAGAGCGGAGAATTAACTACGTGAGTGCCGTACTTTTTTCAGCCACAGACGGTAGACGGTGTTTCGGTTTCAGTCTCTGCCTTGCGACTGCGCGGTCTGCGTGGCATTCCGAGTAGTTTCACGTTTCTGTTCGGCGGGGTTGTAACGGAAAGGAACAAGCGTGAAAGAGTCCTGAATACGAAGGAAGAAAAACGTCTAGTTCCGTTGGCGCCTTAGTGTGATTTTGCAATTATTGGACGTTAACAACAAACGCCGCATCTCGTAGAGGAACATCATGGACTGTGCGAGCACAGTCGCTTGAGCGATGGAGCTCGCAAGGCCCTAAGTTGATGTCTTCTTCATCCCCACCATCGTCACCCTTCGGAAGCCTTGCTGCTGCCCGCTTCAGAAATTAGCGCTGAGATGAAACCTGAAACCCTGTGTTCCACATACGCTGATTCCTTAGCGCCGAAATAAGTTTGCTTTCCCAGCTTGACGCTCGAGCTGGAAGTTCACTCTAGGTTCGCTCCGCCGTCTCGCCTCCTACCGTGCGTCGTAAACAGCGAGTAAAACAAAGCTCGCTCACAAAAGCACTTCGTGGTCAGTCGGGATTGCATTGCTGAAAAGCAGTCCAGAATTTTTCGATCTTTTCTGGTCTTGAAGCGTAATAATACTAATCCATTAAAAGTAGGGGAAATTAACTGTAGAACTTACAGGTATTCTCTTTTTCCCCCCAGGTCTATAAGATGCTGGAATAGACTATCTCCAGTAGTTGTTTTAATTCTGGCAAGTTAATTATTTGCATAATCTCAGTACATTACTACGTTAGTTTGAGCTGTACGGGTGTCGTGTCACGGCTGCATTTCTTGATTTGTTTTTGTTTTTTATTATACCTTTTGTTGTTTGACTTCTCCGTGGTGCTATTTTATGGGCGCCGTGGGTGTTAAACAAACAAACAAATATATATGATGACTTCATCTTTTGGCCGCCATAGAAATGATGGGACGCACAACGATCTTAATGGCGTTGGGTTTCGACATTGTCGTGTGTGTGTTTTTTTTTTAATTTTGTCTTGTTGATTCTGTGCTACTCGTATTACAGTGTTCGTCTGCGTCGAACTCACCTGGAGTGCAAGACGTGAAAACAATCCATTTCACATACTCGTAGCCCAGCTTATTACTAAATTTTAGTGTTTTGCCTATGGTAGTGCACTGTTCATGTGCATGTGTCGCTGTGTTCGGAAAATGTTATATCAGTGCAAGTAACGATAGGCACTGAGAACATCTTGGTGCTGAGCTTTTATTTCTCCTACCAGACAAAGTCCTCTCCCAAGGTTTGTAAGCAATAAAATGTACAGATCGTTAATTAAATTGGTTATTGGTAAATAAGTTGGAAACTAGGAGCAAATTAGGAAAGTAGGAGCAGTGTATAAGGAGACACAAGAACGCTCGAAATCAGCTCTACAAAGAGCCACGCACTTGCTACAATACCCGTTGTAAATCAGTTGCCATTCTGGGGGCTGCAGCTGACAGTGGTGCCAGATCTTCGTGTATTGTTGTATGAAACTTTTTCCGTGCGCTGTTCGCCACCGATACGTGGGATACGGCTTTAAAAACGGTTTTTATTTTGGTTGTTTGTCGCGAGCAGCCACCCTACCAATTTCTGAGATGCGCCACAGTACTTTTCCCCTCCCTTGTCCTGTCCCGCGGACATACTGCCTCACGGTTGCCGTCAAAAATGCAACCGCTGTGGCGCAAATAACGATTTGGTTATTTTAATTTCAAGCTTCGCGACTAAGAAAACGCCTTTGTGCGCTGAAAGTATGCGGAGTTTAGTGCAAGAAGACCAACTACTGGATTGCAGACCAGGAAGAAAATATGCAGGAGTCCAGTTGGTTTTATATAGTGCCTCTGAGCAGGCTAAAGAGAGCGCAGGAGGGCTTGAAGCTTTATGCGCCTCCCTGGTCCCCGCACGCCAACCTACCCTTGTTGCGTTTGCTTCACGTAGGAGCCATGGTGCGAAAGTAGCACGCCCTCTATCCTTAGTGCTGAAAACTACCAACTCTAAAAACTTTATATTGTTGTAATGTTCATACTGTCCTATATGTTTTGCGATTTTATTAAAGCTGTGCGCATTCGATAACTTCGTCGCACTAGTAAAAAGCAGGAAGGACAGGACATTAATGTCACACACAATGACCACGGTGCAACGGTGACTATCAATCAGCCCTTTGTAAGTGAAAACAGACATTGGGCGAACGACGAGCCGAGACATGAGCCAGAGCGGGAAACTAACGCAAATTCCTCAGGACCAGAACAGCGTTCGCAACGTATTTGCAGATTAATTACGCGCGAGTTATCAGCTGCGTCCTCATCTATGCTCGATCCTGACACACGCTCGTTCACTAAAGCCATAAAGTGATGTTAGCAAAATAATACGTTAGTGGAGCAAGCATTTTACTTCCGGTCGATGGTGGAGCCACCAACTTGGAGGCGGTAATTAGAAACATCTTCTCACTGCTGCCCTCAGCGCGGCCGACTGAACGAGTTCGGGAAGAACAATTAAGTCTGCGAGGAAGTTTAGTTGTTTGTAGGTGGTTGACAGTTACATCAAAAATTTTGTGACACAGATGAAAAAAAAAAAAAAACTTTCGTGCAATTGAGAGCCGAAGACGTGAAGGCCAGGGCATGGCGCAATACTCCACAAAAGTATCTTCGATACGAATACCCGATACTCTGAAAAATTGCATTTTCGATACCGATACAGGATACATTTATACCGAAATTACATGGCCAATGCAGGTACTTGATACTGTATCGTCGATACTTCGACACATCGCTGAAATCGCCAGTATTAATAAAGCTGGCAATATAAATAACTAATTTTAAAAATTTCCTTGTTATTTCTAGAATCTTTGTGTATTCGATATAGCGCACTGTGTTTGAAAGCGTTTTAACGAATCCTGCCGTACGTATTTCTTTAAGCACCAATTTATTTAAGCTCCACTGTCAAAGAAGCTGGTTTCGTTAGAACGTTAGCAGTGGACTGAAGCCATGGTGTCGGTGAAACTATCACTTCCATAAGCAGCCTAGCAAAATCTTTTGTTACACTAATGTTGTTCATACGAACCACTATATGAGCACTTGACTACGTACGAATAAACTTGCAACTTTTTCTGGTGTCTTTTGTTTCTTACTGCTGCACTTACCGAGTTTCCTCTGCCTTTGCCCTGTTCTAAGTGGTGCAAGCTCCCTGCGCCTGGGAAAATCGAGCAGTTAGAGGTATTTCCCCAGCACTAGCGTTTAACAGACGTTTGAAGTTGAACATTATGCACTGAAAGCTGGAAGAAAAATAATAAAAAAATAAAACGGTTGATAGTGTTTATTAGGCAGAACATATCTTGCTTTTCCTTATTATTTAGATGTTACTGTTACTTAAGGGAATTAAGTAAGAGCATTTGCTCAAACCGCCGGTGCAAAAGAGCCCCACGAGGTGGCCGTGCTTTAAGCGAACCAAATGAAAAAAAGCCTCTTACAGGAGCAGACGAGCACGTTGTCGCGTTGTATTTTATGAAGGTGCCTTTAATAAAAAAAAATAAGCGTGAAGAATATGGCCACGTATACTCAAGGATCGTAGTGGTATAGTCAAGAAACACTGGTTTCACTCGCGTCTGTTGAGGACCGCGGCTCATTGTAGCACCTGCTTCTTCGAAAGAAAGGAATCCTCCATCTGATGCATTGTACGCTGCCGGCACCGATGAGCCCACTGACCCATGCGTGACTTTTATCGTGCTGACAGAGTAAAGAACAAATGTTCTGTAAAGTCATCCGTTTCTGTAGGCAACCACCGCAACCTGAAATTGGTATGAAGGGGTGTTGTCTCTGCCACAACGGAGAGCCTGTCTGCCCGTCTCTTCTGTCACCAAGTGTGCAGAAGCGCAAGATATATGGCACCTACCTGCCAAACAACCAACCTAGGAAGAAAGAAGGCTGGCCGGGCCAACGGCATTGGCAACGTCGACTCTCGCTTTATGAGCGAAAAATCATGGGCATGGCTCCGGCCGGTGGCCCCCAGAGAGCAACGTAGGAGGCAGGTGGGCCACCTAGGTCACGTGACCTTGCAGCGTCATCACAACCTTCCCACCGGATAGTGAAAAGCTGCACACCGTGGCAGGTGGTAGTTGAATTAATGATTGGTCGCTCAGGAAAACGCACAAGGACCACCGCCGGGAGCACCTGCCATCGCAGGGCAGTGGCGCATCGCTTAACCGCTGCACCAGTGCGCCAGGAGGGGTAGAGAGTAAAGTAGAGAGTGACCTTCTGCATATATGGGAATTAACCCACTACGCTATCGCGCCTTCTTGGTGCCGCAATTGCAAGGAAAAAGGAAACGTCATGGAAATACGTGTGGACAAAAAACGGCAGCAAACTCGCGCGCAACTTCTGATATCATTCGGATAAGCAGTCAAGCCGATTTGCTAAAAATGACGTAATACGACGTCATTACTCATCACACAGGAGTTGTTCTTGCTTTCTTGCCTCTGGAGAATGGATTGAGCACTACACCACTTTACACACCCTCACAGTTTAATAAATATGTTGACCTAGATGAAAACAAGCAATTCATGTTAATTCATTTCAACATGCAATCTACTGTGAACAAAGCCGATTAATTGACTCATTTTTTGACAGGCTTAACGATATCGTTTGATGTGATGTGTTTAACCGAAACATGGTATCCTCACGACACTGATGTTGCGAGAATACTGGGGTATAACTGTTTTTATGTTAACCGCACTACAAAACGTGGGGGGCGGCGTTGCGCTACTGGTGAAAAACAAGTATTCCTGTGAAATCTCATCTGAGCACTGCTTCTGAAATGGTGATATTGAAATGCTCACTGTGAAGTCGGCCTGCCAAACTTTTTCTGTTCTTTACCCCACCAGGGCAACTTAGAAACGTTTTTTGACCACTTTGAGCGCGAATTATTTTTCTTTTTAACACAGAAACCTTTTTTTCCTGTACAGCGGGAGATTTCAACATAGATATAAGCACAGGCAGTTCAGCACAGTAAAAACTTTCAACACTTCTAGAGGTGACTGGTTTTCACAACGCTATCAGTAGTCCAACACGCATCACTGCTACCTGTTCTTCCACGCTAGGCCTTTCGTAACAAATAATCATAATTCACTCTTTTCGGGCCGTATCGCAGTAGATATTAGTGATCATTTGCCTGTTTTCTTGTGTCTAGACAAACAAATCCATACGAAGGCAAATGCACAAGCTCGGCGGCAACTTATTTCTCAAGAAAGTCTTGAGCAATTTAGGAGCCGCATTGCTTTAGTGAACTGAGATCCCGTATACAGAAAAAACACAGCTGAGGGCGCTTATCACAAATTCCTTGAAATTTTTCTTTTATTCTACAATGACTGCTTCCCTGTGGTTGACATAACGCCTTGCAAGAATGCTCGTAAATCCTGGATGAATCGTCGCCTTACACAACTTGTGGAAAAAAAAAAACACAAGATGGCAGCACATTTCATTAAAACTAGGGACGCGGATGTACTAGCCAGGTATAAAACATGGCGCAATCGTTCAAATAAAGAAATTAGGATAGCTAAGCTTGCTTACTATAACAACTTATTTGATAACCAGTTTCTTAGCAACCCCTCCAAAAAATGGAGGCGCTTAAACTTACCCTTAAATAGAAACACATACGGCAGTAAGATAAGTTTAACAATCGATGGTAAGGAAACCTTAGGTTCACACCTCGCAAACACATTTAATGAAATCTTCTCCGAAGTAGGTTCTAGCCAATTTAATGCTGGCATCTCCAATTTTTTAGGTGACAAGTTAAAAGCATCCCTCTTCCTTGAACCAACGGACGAAGCTCAAGTTTTTGCAATATGCAGAAAATTAAAAGATACGTGTAGTCTTGATGCGCACAATATACAGAGCCGACCAGTTAAATATATTCTTGACGTAATTACGCCATGACTAACCTATATATATATAACACCGCACTTATGACAGCTCAATTCCCTACCGACATGCAGCTAGCTAGGGTAGCCATGATATATAAAAAAGGCGATGCAAACAAGTTGGGAAACTATAGACCAGTGTCCATAATTCTGTATTTTTTTAAGGGTTTAAAACAGCTAATTCGCATCCGTCTTCAACATTTTCTGCATAAACATTCCTTAATAACTGACTGTCAATATGGTTTTACAGAAAATAGGTCTACGGAGCATGCACTACTGGTTCAAAAAGAATACATATTAAAAAATTTTGCGTCACAGCTATTAACTCACGGTATTTTTGTTGACTTCAGCAAAGCCTTCGATTGCTTAAATCACGATGTCTTTATGCAAAACTGGAGCACTACGGCATACGCGGGAAAGCTCTCAGCCTAATTAAAACTTATCAGAGTTCACGTAGTGATTAATCATTCTAGGAATTTCGAATGGCGTTTTATATATATATATATATATATATATATATATATATATATATATATATATATATATATATATATATATATATATATATATATATATATATATATATATATATATATAAAATATCCCCCTAACATTAGTAACGATGCAAAATATATTATATATGCAGAAGACACCAGCCTATTGTTATCTTCCAATGATCTACACCGCTTAGTAGATAACGCAAACCACACGCTCTTATCACTTGTCACTTGGTCATCAGTTAACTCACTAAAGATAGACAAAGAGAAAACTAAAGCAGTACTCTTCCTTCCTAAAGAAAAGTATGTCACCACCCCTCGCTATACCTCAGTGGCACAAGTGTAATCGGGTACGTGGACACCTTTAAATCATTGGGTGTGACGTTCAGCAGTACGATGACATGGGATGCGCATGTTAATAACCTTACATCAACACTTTCTAGAATCGTCGGAATTACGTTGCGTAACAGGCATAATTTACCTACAAAAACTAAAATTACTTCGTATTATGCATGTTTCTATTCCCACCTAAGCTATTGTTTCCTTGTCTGGGGCAACACAACAGTATCTAACGTCCTAAAACTGCAAACATTGCAAAAGAAAATGCTTCGTGCAATTGTCAACGGGTCGTATGATGCGCCTACTAGACACATTTACCTGCATTATAATATTGTACCATTTGACTACAGATTTGCATGTTTTTATAAAACAGTGATAAAAAGGGTGATTTTTTTATTTCTCAAATTGTACCAGTTACATGTCGCCACTCATCGTACGACATCAGATTGCAGTGTAGGTTTGCACTAGCCAAATGCAGAACTATTTATGGATTTTGTATGTTAAGGTATATTGTGCCAAAGTTCCTCAATATCTCATTCAGTGACCAAGTGAATATTATGTCTGTCTGCTATGCGGAAAAGCTTTATTCAGCGATCTGGGCTACAGTGATGTCAAGTGTCTGCGTGTACTGTGCCACTCTGTGTTATAGCCTCACTGACTTTTGCTAACAATTGTTGCTGCCAATTACTATGTATATCTGTTTTGGTCGGTCAACCTTGTTCTTCATAAGTGCACTTATATTCACATTTCAGCAGTGGAAGTTTTTGCCTCGTGCCAACTGCTGACTTGTAAGGCTGGTGAGGCCCGTCAAGCGGTGTATCGTTCACTGCTTTTTTCTCACCATCCCCGGTTTGCATGTACAAACCGAAATTAAAGATTGATTGATTGATCGATTGATTGAATGATTGTTATACCTTTAAGGCGGAGCTTTAGTGTCCCCTCCAATTTTTTTTTCTTGATATCGATACTCCGATCACTTCATTTTTGACAAACGATACCTAATACCGATACACAAAATGTACCGAAAGACAGTATGGAAGATACTTGTATGCTCGATGCTGCCCATGTCTGGTGAGAGCACTATCGACAGATCATACTACAGCAGCGATAGTTGTTCCCTTGACAGACGAGTGCACTGGGACAACTTAAATCGCGGTTTTCGTTTCGAAAAGCTCGAAATCTGAACCATTTGTAGACCTGCTTCAGGATGATTTGCATACACATGAAGCTGATACTTCTAAATCGGCACCGATAAAAAAATTGCAGGAAATCATCATACAAAAGAGAAAAAGAAATAGAGAAATGATGCATGGCAGCTAGCGCGTTTTCAACATTAGCCAGTCGTCGTGAAACGGGTGTAAATAAAGACAAGGTACACAAAGAAATAACTTAGTAGGCGGTGCTATCTTGGTCGAAGTGAGATACGTGCAGTCAGCCTAACGCATCGAAACCGCTGAAATGGACGCGCTATTGTGGCGGTTCAGTGACTATAGTGCCAGGATGTGACGCCGAAGGTCGCTAGTTCGATCCCGGTTGCGGCGGCTGCAATTCGGCGGAAGCGAACTGCAAAATCGCCTACATGCTGATATCATAGAGCGCGTTAAAAAACACCAGGAGATCGAAATAAATTTGGAGCCGTCGACTATGGCGCACCTCACAGCTCTTATAGTGTTGGATAAAAAAAAATACTCGAACCAATGACGTCGCTGGCAATTTCATTTATTCGTTGTTCTTTGGTTGATCGATAAATGAGGAGCTCGAGTTATCGACCATTTTTAAACACCAGATATGAAAAACTACAACGCTAACAGAACATTCTACCATCGAGTAACTTTGCCCTCGGCATGATAAAATTTTACTTCTGCGTCCGCAAGAAGCTGCAAGAAGGAGACAAGAGGCACACGACACGCAAACAAAGATGCCGTGTCTGAGGTCCCAACATTCTGGCATCCTCCTCTCCTGTCAGGAACCAAGCCACGTGCGTTACGGCGCAAGCAGCGCGCACTCATGTACATTTACCGCGCACACAAACAGTTATGATGTACGCGTAGCGTAGACTCCCAGCTCGCGTGCTGCAACGATTCTGTATTTGTAAACTTGAGAAGGGCGGCCGCGGCGATATGACTTCCAGCGGTAAATTTGTCATACGCAGTTTCCTCGTAAAACAAACATGAGTGATGGTTTGCAAAATAAACTGGCGTGATCTGGCCGCCCGGCCTGGCTTGCTCGCAGCGCCGGGCAGCTGCGCGGTTACTCTGGAATAGCTCTTTCGTTCGAGAGCATGCTGATGGCCGAATATAAAAACGTGCATAAACAACGGGCAAGGGAACGACCGCGCCGTTCAGCTAGCTGTAAACAGGTGATTCGCGCCCCAAAGCCCCAACGCATGCATTAAATCCAACAAAAAGCCAAGATAGGATGAAAGCCCATTCAGTGCCTCTAGGGATGGCGCGCCTATAGTCAAATTAAGCCCCAATCTGCATAGTGTGCCTCGAGTGCTCCTACGACGACAACCGAGAGTGTATGCATATGTGTAACAAGTAAACTCACCGTCATCTTTTTCTCCTTCTTGCACTAACAGCATTGTCATAAAGACGGTTATCTTCCATGCGTGTTAGAGAGAAAATTGAGGAAGAGAGCCCAGTAAGCCAAATTCTTTTCGTAAAGCTGTGGCTGGCGTCCGAACTACATCTATTAAACAGCGCTTTCCAACGTCCACGCTTCAACGAATCTTAGAGGTGAAACGACGAAGAATAAATCGCGGAAAAATAAAACCATTGCCGTGTGCTAAAAATGCATGTGAGGCATAGCATTTCTGAATATAGAATAGAATACTGCATGCGTTATCAGGCGTGGAATAGGATAATTTCAACGAACATCTGGTAGTGCATGACAGTAACAGTTCACTGGGCGTTTGGTTCAGCTTTATTAGTAAAAGTAGGTTGTGACGACACTGTCAGCCATCTTCGCAAAATAGCACAAAGGTAGACTGATAATTCGGTGTGCGCTCGTTGCAAATGCAGCTGGCTGTTTACAGGTCCTTCTTGTCTTCCTACCGCCAATTCCTTTACCCGTTCTGCTCATTTTCCACCTGATCTACGTCTTTCATTGATCGCGCTAAACAAAGCTGAAAAGGTCACTGCCAGGAGTTTTCAACAATTCTTTAGTTTTGATCTTATGAAAAAACTTTGCTTTCAACATCTGCTAAAAGAGAACCAAGACGGCAGAACTTTTTGAGCGCCCTTCGTACTTTTAGCGCAAATGATCAGTCTTTAGCTCTCTTCTTGCACAACTCACGCGCACGCACATGGCCTTGCAGTTGGCGTTTGTATTTACCGCACTTTTGTTCTGGCGCGCCGTGCGACGCCTGGTGCACTTATACCGGAGCTGCTGGACTCGGCGGTTAAGTGGCTCGTTGAAAGCCCCGACTTGTAATCCCCCCGATGCTCCTCCGAGGGTCTTTGGGTGCGTCGTTTGGGAAAGATGGCCAGCAGAGCCGCCGTTGTTCTCAGTCGCCCCAAGCCGGTCCACAACTCCCAGGGCACACACCGGGGCGGCGGCCAGACGCGTGCCCAGTTGACCTCCGAGGAAGTTTCAATTAAGCGGGGAAATTGAACGGGAAAAAGGGGAGACCAGATAGGGCGGATCCTCGGGGCGCCGCTCTCGAGGAAGGTGCGCGAGGAGAGGGACATCGTCCAGGGGATATCGGCGCGATCCCCGCTGCAGTCGCCCGGCCGGGGCCGCCGGCGCATCTCCTGCCCAGCGGGGCCAGTAAATCAAGAATGGCCGAGGTTTGTAAAAGCCAAGCAAAGAGGGGCGCTGTAACGAACGATGGATCAAAGAGATTGAATTTATGGCGCCTTTGTGGAGATTGCCGTGCCCACATCGATCCCTACACAGCCTCGGCTATAAACTGAATAGCATCGCTTCGGCGGCAGAGGAGCGGCCCAGCGCGGTTTCATCTTTTCGGCCGTCGAGTAGAGGCGGCGTGCGATAGGACCCCAACGCCGCTGAAAAATGAAATCAATCTCCGTTTCTTGCCTGCCGGAACAAGGTAGGGCTCCTCCCCACGGCGCCTCTTCTTTCCTTTTTCTTACTGCACCCAACCTCCTCACGCACGCGCGACGCCTGCTCCGCATCGCAAACACACTATAACAGCCGCCATGACGGCGCTAGAGCTGACCGTATCTTCGGCGCCGGCCGCGCTGAAAGGAACCGGCGCAAACCTTGTTTACCAGGAGAATGAAAGCAAAAGAAGCGATGTACGGTGGCGGCGAGGTCACAAAAGCGAGACACCTTGCGCGCCGAGTTTCATCGGCGTCATGCAGGAAGCCGAGGACAGTCGAATGGGGTCGTGTAAAATTTCCACCCTTCTTAGCCCTTTTTTGTGTGTGAGTGCATGAATCCTGTTACGCTTCATGCACGTTAATGTTGACATGTTATCGAGCGTGCATACACAGGCAACTACACACACACACACACATGCAATACCGAATTTGCCCAGAACACTGGCGGAAAATTCGCATAAATGCAGCACCAGATAACGCGGCGCCAAAAACCGCATCCCGTCATAAACAATCATAACAAAACAAGCTTTTTATGCGCCGCGTAGTGCTTGAGGCTTTACAGCGACTGCTTTTAAACGCTTTTATGTTGTCTTCCTGCATCATGCAAGCATCTCGTTTCCCCGGCCGAAGGCAACAACACTTGCTGGGCATTGCGCTATGGCGTTTTCTCTCATTGTTTTTTTTTTCTGTCGGTTTCAAGGACAACATTGTTCAGACGAATTCAGCCGCACCTTTAAACGGTGATCAGCCGTAACCATCACTCTAATGCTTTCTGAAAGCGACAGTTTCTAAAAATGCCAAAAAGTATGAACTCTATCTCATACTTGCGCCAACTACCAACCCCAGCCAGATTTAACGCGCACACCGCTATCATTATTCTGAATAACCTGCAATGAAAACAGCGTAAAAAAACGCGTATTTATTCTCAAATGAGGATAGATATTTTTAGCTCTAATTTTTCTCTCATTTTTCAGCGTTTACCTCCAGCACCTCCAAGGTTCATACGCTGGGCACCCCATGCATTCTTGCCAAGCTTCCGTCTTCCACACGAAAGAAATTAAGAACGGTAAACAAGTGCCCCAAGCCGGACCTCGGGACCGCAATTGTCAGACGGTGCTCAAGTAAGTGACTGCTTAAAGGCGTGTCGTAAACGTGCAAACAAATTCCACGTCAGAGTCGCTTCCTACGAGATGCTAAAGTTCCGGAGGTGAAAGAAATGGACATCCGAATGTCGAAAGACGAAATGTGTCAAGTAGCCTGCATGTTCAACGCTGGCGTCACCGTCTAGGAGAATGAGGACGCTGATGTGGCCAAGGCGTACGCGTTCAAAGACTAGAAGCAAAAGCACACAATGTCACAGGGCAATAAACATATCACCGACTGGAAAGGCGAAAACGATGACGATGATGATAGTTTGGTATAAGCTGTTTAACATCCCGGAGCCGCAGCTGGGCTGTGAGAGGTGCCGTATAGTAGAGGGCTCCGAATTGTTTTTGACCAATGGCGGATTTCTAACTTGCACTGAGTGAGTTAGCCCAGATCATACATTTAGCATAGCGTTGCCATATAAAACTATCGCCTGCCGGGAACAGCACATGTGCAGGTGGCCTCGGCGCGCTAGGTTCGAGCGCTCTAGGAAGTAACTCTTTATTATGTCGAAGGTAACACCGATAAATTCAACAATTAATCGTCGCCTATAATCAAAGAACAGCCTTCTAACCAGTTTCTGAGCATATCTGTAAGCATATCTGTAAGCATATCTGTAAGCATATTTGTTTGCTTGCATAAAAATTTACAAGCGTTCGCAAGACAACGGGACGTGATGAGCGCGACTATAGTCTTCTAAACACATCTTACGCCTCTCCTTCTGCTCGCCAAAAAAAGTTTTCATGCTGTGGCCTGTGCTCACGCTCCAATGTTACTGTTCAGCAACGGTGGCAAGGAAACGAACGCGAATGATTTAGGCGTTCGCGTTCGATTCGGTTTCTGACACGTTGCACGCCCTCTGCGGGGCATGATGAAGCGACCCACAGCAAGCGTGCGCCGCATGCAATCTCGCGACACGAAGCAGCACGGCGCCGCTGACAGCTGGCCTGATGAAGGTTCACCTGAGCCCAACGCAGAGCGCTGCGCACGGCCCGCCGTCGATGCATCGTTTCCGGGCGCGGATTGGGCAGCGCGGGCCTTTCTTCCGGGCGCCGAGAGCGCAGGGGCCGAAACCCCGGCCAGCGGCTAATTAGGCGCGCTGATTACCCGCACGGTAGGTTTATCTCGGAGTTTCGTCACTGAACGGAGTTGTGGAATCCGGCAATTCTGGCTACCTTCCGCGCGCCTCGTTGCGCGCAGGAGCCGCGTCCCAGGCTGGAAAGAAATGCGAGTCACAACGCTCCCATCTCCCCTGCTGATGAGGGGCGCTGGGCTTTGTTTGACCTTCTGCAGGCGGGCTCCTGGGGGCCGCCGTGTTTGGCGCGCCTCCGGTCAGGCTTTGTTTGTATTCGAAGAACTCGCAGTGTATATTCCAAGAGCTTCATCGGACGCGAAACGTGCGCGATGGACGCGCGCCTTTTTCGCTCGGCAGCACTTTTATATTTATTCTTTTTTTGACAGGAGCAGATACTACGAAGAAACACAACGGCGGAGTTAAGCCCTCAGGAGAAACTTCGTAGTCCAGCTGAGGTAAGACATCAAGGTGTGTTGGTCTGTGAGCTATTGTAAGTCGCGCGCGCTACTCTAAAATGAAGGAGACACCAAAGCGTGCGAAGATAGCTCCAGAGATAGCACGAACAACGGCCTTATCGTGCTCATTCATTCATTCCCATAAACCTGCAGCGCATCCCATACATAAATGGGCTATGGGCGTCTATGGAAAAACTTAATGGTAAGCTATATCCGTGTATGGCCATTTATGATAGTCTATACACTCCCAAAGCGGTGGTTGTGGCCAGCTATCGAAAAACCTATGAAACTAGAGCTATAGCTTCAAAACCATACAGCTAAAACTGTTTTTAGCTGTCCATTAAAAGTACAGCCGAAAGTACTGCAGCACAACTATAAATGTACAGATTTTAGATGTCTATAGAAACTACTGCTATAGAAAGCCGTAGGAAAGGTATATCGAGTCGAACTAAATATAGCCGGCTATAAGATATTTTTGTGTGGGCCGAAGGCATTATTGCAGCGAGGGAGGGGGGAGTTGATAATAATGTTTGCGTGAGGCCAGTGCAACAAAGTAAATAGCAAGAACAGTTTCTTTTTTACGGGGGTTTAACGTCCCAAAGCAACTCAGGCTATGAGGGACGCCGCAGTGGAGGGCTGCGGATAATTTCGACCACCTGAGGTTCTTTAACGTGCATTAACATCGCACAGTGCACGGGCCTCTAGAATTTCACCTCGATCAAAATTCGACTCTGCGGCCGGGATCGAAAGAACAAAGAACAAAAATTAAAGCTGGATTTAAGTCTCCTTACGTGCGGAAATGCGGAAGCACTTCGAGTTCCGTTGCCCCATCTGTTACTTAGTAATGTAATTAATTGTTTCTGTAAATTATTTAACTAGTAAATTAATTATCAGATAATTTATTATCAATTATTAAAAATTACATATACATTATACGTAATTAATTAGTCGTTACTTAATCAGTTCGGTTACTTATTAACCACTTAATTACATCATTATTTTTATTCATTCATTTCTAGAGGAATTACTAGCAATTCACCAATTTTGTGAATTACTCGGCGTGATTAGCGAAATTAATTGCCTTATTATTTAATTAGTCTATTTAGTAATTTGGTCTTTTAAACTTTCGATTCAATCATTATAAATTATTACAAATAATAATTACACTCTTACTGGATGATGGACAGGTCATGAGGACACAATCTGCCCACACTTCCTGTCCACAGCCCGTGGTGACACATCCTGTCCACGTCACTCATGAGGCAAGAAATGCCTTCACATTAAAAAATACACTTTATAAAGAGATACATATGCGAGAAACCAACAGTCAACGAAACAAGGGAGAGCATACAGGATTTTTTTTTTGCATGTTGTGTGCGGTGCTCATCAATGAGAACTCAGTAGTGCAATTATTTTTTTGCTTGAAAGGTAATTTATTAGAATAAAGGCGACCACATGCCATCGGCGGGGTCAGAACCCATTACATCCGCATGTTGCGTGCGGTGCCCCTCTGCCAACGAAGCTACCCCGGCGGGTGTATAACAGCCGCCCACTTCTCAATGTATTTATGTTGCCTGCAGACTAACTTGCCTGCAGGCAACATAATGCAGGCTTACTTTGACAGTGTTCCTGCCTTGCCTGCAGGCTAACTTTGACAGTGTTCGCTAGCAGGACCCTCGACCATAGCGGTGGGCGTGGAACGTTACCGAAAGGCGCTAGTAAACACTCTCATGGTTAGGCCACAGGCAACACGAACACACTCTGAAGTAGAAGGTTGTGGAGAGCCGCCGCCGTAGCTCAGTTGGTAGAGCAGCGTACGCGACACGCGGAAGTCGCGGGCTCGGATCCCACCGGCGGCATGTGGTTGTCTTCTCTTCTACTTTCCAATCAGTTATCTTTCAGGTAAACAACGATTACACTACCTATTTCCAACTGAACCACAATGCAATGCAATTTCTGTGCAAAACACTGACGAAGCAGGGCGGATTCGGGGTGAGACATGCCTATATCTGCTGCGCATTGGTGGAAGCGAATTTTCCTGGAACAGCCACAGTAAATACAGCGCTCCTCACATGAAAGGAATTGAAAAGAAACAAAAAACCTGCTTATTTAAAGAAATTTTCGCATCAGCAACTTACGTGATGTCTTAGAAATATTGCGTTTTTTAAAAAAGCATCGATTATGGTTGCGTATAGCTCAGGCGAAGAAACAGGAGTCTGTGACGACTTATATGGATTTAGTTACTTTTTTTTTGAAAATCAAGTGCGCACGGCTCCAAAGCTGGCCGATTTTCTAAAACAGCTACGCCAGCCATTAAATATTATTCTTTCCATTATCAGTGGCATTTTTTCTTCTTACCTCTCCTGCGGAAACAGGTTAACTGATAAAAAAAATCGGAGGGCACTTAAAAGCTCCGCCTTAATGGTATGACGCGATAGCGTTAATGTCTCCCTTCAGCGGCCTGGGGTCCTCCTTGCTTACCACTTCGCAGACACGGACACTGTCGCACAAAATGCACAATAATTCCCTTTAACCAAGACGAACAAACGTGCCTCGCTGGCATAGATGGGCAAAATGATGTTTGCGTGTCTACGGTCACCTTTGTGATGCTCCTGAAAAGATTGAGCGTTGTTTCATCAATTGTAAAGATGCAATACTCTTCTGAGACATCATGCAACGTACATTGAAAAAAAAAATACTTACTTTGACGCCGCATTCTGTACCATATATCACTGCACTGCCAATTTTTGACGAAACCTCAGATATGTTATTTTTAATTGGACTACACAGCCTCTGGAAAACGCTCATGACGAACCGACATTGTGAATCTGTTGTTTCTGCTAAAGACCATTTCAAGAGAATGATTGTGCACCTAAAAGAATTGTATGCCCACACCTAGTTTGAACTAGAGTGGCACTCACTCTTAGTGCTGTGTTGTTCATTGCCTTTTTCTAGTTCTTTGTTGCTTCGATGTGTTGTATTGTGATGTATTAGCTATGTGCTCCACACTGACTGTTTTCTCCTGCTTCGTTGCTTAGGTGTGTTGATTTGGCGCTGCTTTTGTAATGCTTGTAGATAGCTCATGCACATAAAACAGCGCATCATTGTAACAAATGCCACGTAAAAAAACAGCATCGCTGGCCGAAGGGCACAGTATCTGACTCGGGATCCAAGGGACACGGGTTCGATTCCCATCTGACTCCAATTTTCTTTTCAGTGGTATCAATTTACGTTCTTACACGGCATAATGACGTGTGAGTTTTGTTTGCGACCTTATATTTATAATTTACGGGATGTACTTATTAAATCCGCCCCTCTACGTGTGACGTCACTTCCTTTTCGACCAATCCGCATTATCTCGCACGGCGCCGCCGGGTTTACCGCTGAACGGGCGCCCTAACGCTATCGCGTTATGGAATTAGAGACTTTGAGAGTAGGGTCACCCTTTTGGTTAGGGGCATAGGGGAATAGCGGGGCGCCAGTGCGCAGGCGCAGGACAGTGACGCCCGTCCGGTTATTGTCCTGCGCATGCCCACTAGCGCCACGCTATTCCCCTATGATAGGGTCACCCTATCTCAATGCCCCTATAATCTAACGAGCGCACCCCTCGCGTGACGTTTGCGCCAAAGGTTCCCAGTTAGTTTTGGCGCGAAAGCACTAATACTCCAGATGTACCAACCCCGAGCAAGAATCTTGTCTTGTCCCGTACTCCGAAATAACTAGGGTAAGCTCGGGATAGTTACGAGAAGCGTCGCGCAAGCTGCGGCCAATGGGAGGCAGGTGACAGTAAAATTAATGATCGGTCGCGAGAGGTTGCTCGGGAAGATCAACATGAGTCCCAACAGGTGGCTGCGATATAAACAGCCACCTGCCCATGCAGTGCAGCACCGCTTAACAGCTGCGCCACTGCGCTGGTAGTGGTATGAGGACTCGCATCGATCTATGAATGTTAGGTAGAGAATGACCAGTTGTGCATATGTGGGCGTTAACCCACTAAAGCTATCGCCTCATACCCTGAAGGCGGAGCCTAAGTGTCCCCTCCAACTGAAGGATGAACACATGCCTTCACACATCTATTCAGTTTAGCTACGCTACACTCCTGCTACTTTTACCTTCTTACCTGTGAGTATTTTTTTTATTGAGTGATGGATGCAAAATGTGTTTTGTTCAAACTGAAGTCTGGAATTCTGTCATTTTTTGGAGAACATCGCTATTCGGCACTGTGCGATCTCAGTGCACGTTAAAGAACCCCAGGTGGTCGAAATTTCCGGAGCCCCTCGCTACGGCGTCTCTCATAGCATGAGTCCCTGGGGGAGTTAAACCCCCGTAAAACAAAAAAAACCATCGCTATTCGATATAGTCGCTATCAGCGCCGATGTCTCTCCCCTACCAATGCACTAGTCAGCGTGAATTAGTCAGCACTAGTCAGCGATGCACTAGTCAGCGATACAAGATCCAGGGCTGTTACTGACCGCACCAACGGCGCACTGTGTTGGTGATCTCTTAGTCAGACGCCAAGTGTGTACCTTTCAGGTATTACATCACTTTGGGCAAACAACTATTAATCTCCATGACGCCAAGTACGGCCTGTAAGGAGGGCGAGTTGACACAGCCACCTTCTACTACGGCATGCACAGAATATAGAGCACCCGGGGCGGAAGTGCGCAGCCGCTGGTGGAGGCCATAGAGAAAAGTGAACGGCTTCTCGGAGAGAAGGCAATCGAAACTTTTGATTTCGGCTAAATGCAACAACATTCACGAAAAAAGTTAAAGCCCAGGAAGCCACATTTATTGAACACATCTGGTACATCTGTAATGCGCAGCTGAGCTTTTCTAGATTTGCGTCATCCTTTCTTTCAGTATTTCGCATTATTTCGTATTATTTCACTAGCGTCGACACAATTTGACTTGAGGACACTGAACCAGTACTCTTAAAGTTTCGTTCTAAGAGTTTCTAGGACGTGGGCTTTGCAGGAAAAGCCGGGTCGCTCATCCCACTGAACTCCATCCAACAGAAACCGTGGCAAAATTTCTTGTTGGGCTTGTTGGTTTACACAGACATAAAAAGCAGACATAGCGCTATCCTTTCGTCTCACCCTGTATCGTCCAGTAGTGCCAAAAAAGCCCTTTTATGGCAGCATGAAAGAACTGTGATAACCCGAAGAACAAAGTGAAATTGGCACGTTGAGTGCACCTTCCGTTGCGAAAGATATACTGACCTTGATAACCTACAATAATCGAGTTCAGTTCGTTTAGCTCTATGTCTGCATCTAATTCACGCACAAAATTTTATGTAATAAACTAGTAATTACTCATTACCATCTACCAAGCTCGCTCCCTTATTACAAATCTACTCGCTTTTGGGGGTTCCTTTAAACATTGGAATCACAGAACCTCACGACATGAACTTTACCCTGCAGTTATCGTAGCAGCATTAGACGCCTCATCCGCTCAAATCTAAGCGTATGGAAGATGCATCTAGTGCGAATGTCCCCATCCTGAAGGATGGAAACAGCGCGTTTGGAATAAGAGTTACCAGGAGACCATCAAACCTCGCATTACTATACGATGCCACTAATGATCGAGAGAGCTAAGCGCATCACAACCTCTTTGCAGACCAAACACGCAAAGCCGCGTGGGCTGATGTTTAGTTAACGCTTCGAACGCCGGAGTGCCACCATCGTAGTTCATCTGTCTCTTGCGTCTGGTTGAACTGAACTGAAATGAATTGAAATAAACTGAACTGAACTGAACTTAGCGGCGGTTCTCGGGGTGCGGTGCGAGGTCCTTGTAAAACCACAGTGTTCCACGAACAGAACACGAGAAACCAAACCGGTTGTCGCTGAACTGATAGGTTAAGGATGCTGTTGGCTACAGGTGACATTACCCTCCGGAATCGACTTGAGAATGTCCGAGTAGCACCACGGTGATTTACTTGTCATCTGAGCCTAGCAGCTTCATTACCTCGAGCACGTACCTCTTTGGCGTCTTCTCGGCGGTTTGACGGGATCCTATTTTAGGATCATTTTGTCAGCAGCGCTTTCCGCCTGGCAGGCATGCATGTACCTCAGGGTGTTGTCGCCGTCAAGGAGCGCACTGATAGACACATTTATAACGACGTTCTCGGCGGGACATCAATGGAGGCGTCTCAAAGGGCGACCCACCTTTGTCTTTGCCACCCGTTTGTCTCGTGATCGCGGACAACTCTGAAACAGTCGGCAAACAAAGCCAATTTGCCCCTATGTGTAACATATCGTGCGGGAGCGCTTTGACATTTTGACTGAAGCACAAGGACGGCCAACGGTTAGTGCGTTAGACACGATCGCTCCACCAACAACTAACGCTAACTCACCGCGGTGAATCAGTAGCTTCGGCGTTCGGCTACTGAGCCCACAGACGGGGACCAAACCCCGGCCGCGGCGGACGAATTTATTTGATGGAGGTGGAGTGAAAAATGTCTGTATGTTGTGCGGTGTCAGCGCACGTTAAAGAACCGCAGGCGGCCGAAATTGCTCATGAGCCGTCGACTACTGCGTCCCTCAAAGCCGACGAGCAGCGTCAGGACGTTAAACCCCGTATGCCACAACAGCTAGCGCTATAAAAAGCTGGGGACTCCGTGGCTCTAACTGCTCGCTGACACCTCAGTTAAGTCATGAATGTCTTACGCATTTGTGTCACAATGGTTTGGACGGGAGGGCGGTAGCTACAAATATTACTAATACATTCACTTTCTTTATGTAGTTTACGCTATCTCATCCCATTCCTCGTTCCAAAGACAAAACTAAGGAGCCCTAATCGCTGTTTATGTTACATTCACCATGTTCAAATTGGTATTTAGATATTTTTATGCTAAGAGAGCAGCAAGCAGGGCAGATTTGGACAAGACTGCGTGAAGTAATTTGTTTTCATGAACTAAACCACCCCCCACAAATCTCTTCTCGTTTACTAAACAAAGTGCTAACGTATGCGAACTGCAAGTAGCGGTCACACCGCCTGCTGGCGCATCTCACCGAAATTGTTGAGGAAAAAAAGAATGGTAGGGTTTTCACGTGGTTAAACCGTGTAGACGTGCGAAAGCGTGTGTTCATTCTTCGCCTCTTCTTTCTGGTGTCTGCATGTGCGCGCGACCGCGTTTCTCGCTCTTCATCTTCACAGCCTCTCTCCACTCGGCGGCAGCTTGCGCGACGGTCCTCTGAACTTACCCGAGCTTGCTCCCATTGGCTGCAGCTTGAGCGACGCTCCTCGGAACTTACCCGAGCTTCCTCCCATTGGCTGCAGCTTGCGCGACGCTCCTCCGAACTAGCCCGAGCTTCCTCCCATTGGCTGCAGCTTGCGCGACGCTCCTCCGAACTTACCCGAGCTTCCTCCCATTGGCTGCAGCTTGCGCGACGCTGCTCCGAAGTAACCCGAGCTTACCCGAGTTACTCCGAGGCTTCACACAAGATTATCGGTTGGGTTTGACCGTGTTTTATTGTGCTTTCGCACTAGAGCCGAGAGCATATTGCCGGCTTGGTATAGCTGAATGATGCCAAATGCCACCGCCATAAAGAACCGTTTGAATCTTTTTTTCATTTTTTTTTTGTCTAGGACAACGTTTTCGATGGCAGAAGGTCGAGGTGTAGACGTTGAAGTGAGGCCGCCTCTTCGTCTGCACCTCGAGTGCTTTTCTTTTTATGTTTAATGTCGCAATCAGTAAGCTGAGCGTCTTGCGGACGCTGCTTTTCCGGTCCATCTCGTCGGCGATACCGAATGCTAGTAACAGACTACATACGTTGATTTACGGATTTTTACGCTCCGCAGTGGCACCGCGGCCTGAGGCACGCTGGCGTGGAGAATTACAGATAAATTTCGACAATCTGGGGCGTCTTTAACGTACACTAAAATATCATTTCAAGGGCGTTTTTTTCCATTTCACATGAATCGGAATGCGGCAGCCATGGCTAGGAAACGCACCCCGCGACCTCAAGCGCAGCAGCAGCACGCGCTAGCCACAGAGTCACCACGGAAGATGTGTTCGTATTTGCAAAAGCGTCAAAATCTGAAAAGATCTTGATCTAGCCACTGCTAACTCTTCAAGTTAGCAGAAACTTACACAAAGGCCTGCACGCAGGGCTTTATATTCTGGTTAGGATAGCTGTTTGCCATGCCCTCTGAGAGGCGCACATTATGACTAGGCGTGCTCCTTGCGCTATGCCTAAGCGCTACGTGAGCTCAGCTCTGTAGCTTTTGCGCCCAGTTTGCTGTGAAGCTTGCAGCAGTAGAATAGGCCAGCTGCGAAGTCTTACCTTTGAATGACACGTTATTCACCCCGCAAAAAATATTTACCGAATACGCGCGCGTAATTCTGAGTAGCTTTGAGTTTGCCGTTCCCTCACTCTCCGAAAATTATATGAGAACAATTCTGCTCTGGCGCACACAGGCATGCAATAATAATAATAAAGAAGCCTCGCCGAGACAACTTTACCCCCACAAACGCAAATGATAGTGGGTCTAGTCAGTAAAGTAAGCATCGAGTGAGTTGTTGCCACGGCATTGACAGGAAATTAATTTTTCGCCACGTTGCAGACCGGATCTCAGCGTCCGCAAATTTCAGCTCTTGTAAGGTCGATGCAACACAGCACCGAGTAAACACTTCAGAATTACTTCGAGAGGCAACGCGAGGTTAAACAAAGACGAGTTCAATTTGTAGCACCCAATTGTGATCATATATGCCCTGCCCTTCACTGCATCGGGATGGCGGTCACATTGTGATAACACTACGCAAGAATATTTCGTTCTTGCTGGCTGGCCCTCGAAGGCACTTGTTCACTTCATAACGACATCCTTGCGGGTTCGGCGCGTTGATTGAGCTACGGCGTGAGGAAGCGTTCAAAGGTTACTTCTTCATGTCGCCGGTGAGCAGAAAAGTAGCTGAGGCATGCGACAGAAGATTGCAACTATGCTGGCGTTCCGTAGGTTTGAGTCAGAACGAATAACTGTCCTGTCGTTCAAACTATTCAGAGCGCCAAGAGCTCTACAGGAATCTCACGGCTGGACGACTGCTTCGGTTACACGCCGAGGGGACGGGGAGATCCCGAGGAGTGCAGTGACTTTACGTTCGAATTGTAGATCGAAGCAAACAGTTGAGCCATGGGCAGAGCGCGACCAGCAGGCGGCGGAGTCGAGTCTTCTTCCGATTAATGAACAAAAGAGGGCTAATTCTAAGGCAAGAATATAGGAAATCATTTCCTCCTGCCGCCGTTGTCGAAGAAGTTAGTCGAGACACGACATTAACAAGACAGATGAAAATCATTTCCAAAATTTTCTGCCCACGCGACAAAGTGCCTGCATGCTGAGGCTAATATGAGGCACGCTAACGCTGCCCATGACTCGAGGATGAAATCGGAAAAGCGCGCCAGAAGATGTGCTCCAGCACATGCTGGGGCTGCGTTTCCGCACAGGTGAGCGGGGTACTTACGGTGCGCGGCCACCGGCCGGCTGTCGCGGGCTGCACCGGTCGGCAGGCGCTCTGCGGCGGCGACCAGGTAATGACAGACGCGCGGGCATGACTCCGCTCTATCAAGAAGGGATGGCCGAGAGGAAAAAGGGGGAGCCGATTAGAATATCTGGGTCACGTGCATGTTTTCCTCCGGCATGCGCGGATGTCGTCCCCGCCTCCTTTGGGGAACAAAGCGGCGAGAGGAAAGGAAAAAAGGAAGGCGCCGAGGAGGCGGCGCGTGGGGGGAGAGGAAGGGCGCACTCTCTCCCCCTCCTTCGCGCACCCTCTCCCGCGACGTTTAAAACGCAAATCGGCCGTTCTTTCCCGCGTAAACACGCGCCGGCGGAAGAAGGGCTCCCTGTCCCACTGCCCCACATTTTCCCTCTCTCTGCCCGCCGTCTCTCTCTCTCTCTCTCTCGTATCCGCCCTTCCGGGTTTTCCTCGCCGCGCGCTGCTCACGTGATCGAACCTCGCGAGCGCAAGGCCGAAAAAAAGTGCGCCTTCGAAGTAGGCGGTCGCGGCGCAGCCCGGTCTTACGTAAACGGAGGCGGCCAAAAGAACGGCGCCCGAAAGCACCGGACCAACTCTGCAAGGACGCCCTGGCCCTGCTTTTATCTCTTGTTAAGTTCTTATCCTCACAACGTGTTCGGGCCCATCTCGTCCGAGCGCCCGAGGAAGAAAAGATTCCCAAATTCGATTTTGACGGAGCACTTAACGTCGCGCTCACAGCCGCTTCAAAAGGGCAAGCGCCGTAGTGTGTCTTGACAGGTGGACGGAATGAGTCGGCCCTTAAAGTCTTCTTCTTGGCCATTTTGTCGCCAACGTTCACATCACAGCGCAGCACTTTCCCGCTCGCTTTTGTCGACGCTACCTTTTTCCTCGCCTTCCTCTCTCTAGGGACGAACGCAGGCGTTAGGGAGCTTGAAGTCCGAGTGCTCTTTCCCTAGGCACACGCGACGTCGAAGTCGTTCGCTGCACGTCAGTACCAATACCGCGGCGGCTATTTGCGCGAAGCGGGTCAGCAGCATGATGCCGTGCCCCCTAGCGTGCAGCTGCTCTCGCCATTCCAGCGGAAATTAGGAGGGAGAAGTGTTCTACGTTCCCGCCGCCGACGTGTGGACGCAGCCGCGCTCCCTCGACCCGGCAAAGAGGGCCTGTTTTCCACAGACAAAACAAGTGGCCTCTGCGGACGAGGGATTTCGGCAGCTGCCCCGCCAGTGGTCGAATTTCCTTCGAATCTCCCGGGTGGCCGGCGGCCTGCTGAAGCTCTGCCGACCGCGCTTTTATTTTCTCGGAAGGAAACCGGAAAAACAATGAACAAACCGGTTTTTTTTTTTTGCGGCGAGGCTAAAATTGAACGAAACAAAGGCAGCAGTGTCCGTTCGCACGGGCCAATGCGAGAAGACGTGACCTCCTTGCGTGTAGACACCGGCCAAGTCTTCAACTGTAAAGGAAATCCTTTTCATGCCCTTCCTCGGCATGAGCTGCCACTCCGCTCTCTGTTGTGCGGCGAAGGGGTTCTTCAACCTGACAACAGGCAGAGGAAACCACACTGGCAGCTTAAGAGACGAGGTGGCAGCGTTGCCGCTCCTTTTCATGTCGGTGAAGTTGTCTTCCGGATGCAGTCATAACTCATGCCTACACTCATCCCACTTCGTTGCTCGGCTTTATTCTTCGGCTGCGAAAACAAATCAACCAGACCATGCTTATTCTCTCTGATCAGTTCAGCATTGCGCGACTGATTGCGACAGTTCGGCAGGGTGTCTCACGCTGTGTGAGCAGATTTACGCTGCTTCTCCTGTACTTACGCTATTCAAATTCCCCGCCTGTTTTCACCCTCTCATCCTTCTACCTATAGCTTCAAAGAGCACATGCAGGTACATGGGCGCACTCCTCTACTTGAACCTTTATAAATTGACAGAGTGCGTCAGAAGCGACGTAGTCGAGCACCTTAAGTTGATTGGAGCTTTCGGGGACAGCTGCACTTTCAGCTTTTCCTCCAAAGTTCATTGTTCCGCCCATTGCTTCGCAGCGACAACGTCAACACATTGAGTTATGTACACGGTTTCTAAATGTGGAAATCTCGGGTGAGTAAACGTTCACGACTTCACGCTGACACGCGAAAAAAGTTCGGCCAACCTCAGCGAGCTCCCTTACTTGGTGTAACTTGGCCCGAAAATACCTATAACCGTCGATTCCACTGGCCGCATCTGAGCTTTCACCCGCATATCATCACGCATAATTATGGCAAACGCCCTCACGAAACGCCGTCGGATGTCCGTTCTCTCGGAGGTGCCCACCATGGCAGAAGACGATGAATTTTCGTCTCCGTCTGTCCTCCTCCTCGAAGGCATAGGGCGCCGCCGTCGACACCGCAGAGCCGTCAGTCGGGGGCGGGCTCACCGCCTGCATCGATTGCGGGAGCGCGCGTCTTGTTGGCCTAATGGGTGTATGACGATCGCCCGAGGCGTATTACGCCGAACCCGGCGCCAATTATTTCAATTAAGAACACACCAGGGCGACTCGGAGTAGCCCTAAAGGCACCGCGCCAACTCTCGGTCGCCTAACGGATGACCCGGCGCCGCACTGTCAGTCGCGCCGGGGCACAAATTGCGAGCCGGAAAAGTGCGACAGTTTGGTCGGCCCCGCAGGCCGCGTCGATCGGCGCCCGCTAACAAGGTGGCCCCGGCGCCTGTCCGAGGGCCACTTTCCCGAGCGGCGCCTTCTCCGCATCCCAGGAGCGCCGATTCCGCGCCTCCTCTTGCACGCGCCGCCGCTGCGATGGAGAGAGGTCCTTGCTCCGAAGGGCTCGAATGCCACGAGGTTTCTCGCGAGGAGAGCGCGGTCGTTAGGCGGAGTAGGCGAGCGCAGCGCCCAGCCGAGGAATGAAATTTATCCGACGGCGCTCCTTTTCGTTGTGTTCTCGCGCTGCGATAGCGTGCAGGAAGGGCAGCGCAGGAGAATGTACTAGCGTCGTGCGGACCTCAAATCGGCGCACTAATTAAGTAACATATAGGTAACATATCAGAAACGATTAGGTTGGGCTCCCTAGAGAACAAACAGAAATACAAATATTGTAAAAAAATGAGCAACCAACGTAAGGTTGGGCTGTCTAAAAAACAAATAAAAACAAAAATGCCCTGGCACTTATAAGTGGCAGTAGCTTCAGGAGACAGGTGGAAGAATTTTTCTAAAGGGTGTACAGCGTCAATAACAAAAACACGAACACAGAAGTGGCGACCGCCTCCAAGCCTTCTTGTGTCTGGCTGTAAGTCCTGCAAAATTTGTTGCTACACAGCTGTAAAGGGCAGTTGACTTCGATGCTTAGTTAGGTCAACGAAGAAACGAAAATTATGCATATGGGAGGGATTTAAAAATTCCTGCATTTCTTTTCCCTGACCCTTTATAATGGGTAGAAGAAACAGTGTCTCTAAGACAACATTTTCTTTTCTCTTCCCAGCTTTGATGTACTCTCTTCCCTTCAGCGGAACATCCAAAAACCGCGTGCATTGGTTGGCTCTTTAAATAGAGCGCAGCAAAGGGTGATAAGGAATAAGCTCGTTCGTTTTATTCCTATAACTTCAAGACTTCCCATGCTCATCTCATCTGCATGCAAATGATGCCTTTGCGTGCCAGCTGTCCTTCCGCTCCAAACTACATCCAGAACGTTTCCCAATTTTTCATTTGTTTCGTTCCTTTCACCAAAAAATATCACCAAAAATATCACCAAAAATATCACCAAAAAACGCAAACTCGGTCAATGAAGCTGGATAATTCACGTGCAATTTTCGAAACACCGCAGTTCAGAAAAACGCAGCAAATTATTTCCAAATTTAGCATCGCCTTTCCCCGAACGTCGTGTACACCATCTAAAAATCATTTGATATATAAATAGCTTTACCCCATCTTCATGAGTGTTTTTAGTGAGTTAGCACTAGAGCTTCCACTCATCCGCTTAGCCCTTGTCTGTGAGGTCCCTCTCTGTGCCCACCGGGCGGTAGGCGACCTGCCCAAGGTGGCACCCCTAGGTACCAGGTATAGCACCTAGGTCACGTGAGTTTGTGACGTCATCGCAACCTGCCCACCGCACTGTGAGCAAACTGGCCACAGTGGCAGGTGGCAGTTTAATTAATGAATGGTCTCGAGAGGTTGCTAGGGAAGACCAACATGAGTTTCACAAACCCCACCGGTGGCAGCACCTGCCACCGCTGGGAGTGGCGCAGAGCTTAACCGCTACACCACTGTGCCAGGAGTGGTATGAGGACTCCCAGCTATCTATGACTGTAAAGTAGAAAATGACCAACTCCGCATATATGGACATTAACCCACTAACGCTATAGCGTCATACCCTCAAGACGGAGCTTAAGTCTGATTTCCCCGATCTTTGTCTGGAGTCATGCGTAACCTTGAAAACCGAGCCTCCAACTGAAACCGAAGCGCTAGCGCACCTAATTCGCATTTGGGCTAACCACGTTAAACCGCCCGCCATTTTTTTTTTCAAATCCCGAGCTGTTTACGCCTCCTCTCGTTATATAATCAAGCTGCAACACTTAAAGGTACGACATATAACCGCCCTTACCTAGACTCCATTATAACTACATGTCGTCCAGTCCGGTCTTTCTTTGAGCACGAAAGCTTTGCACACAACTTATGACATAGAATTGTGTCATAAAATGCGGCGGTCATCATTTCAAGAGACCAGATTTCTCGTCATTTCATCGCACTTATCTAATCTAATCGGGCTCACCTTGATCAAGAAACTCAATCCAGCCCGTTCCCTACCCCCTTATGCTGAAATAAAAATGCTAACTACAAATTTTCTTGTTAAGGATTGCAAAGAACGAGGTCAAGCGGCAACTCACGATTTTGTTTTCTTCATACTAGGTAGCCACTACGTCCGCGCTATCGCCACATCCGTTCAGACGTTATTCTTCTCGGAGACAGGAGTATGCTTTCGTATGAAAAAAAAAGAAAACCACGTAAAGCCATCTCTCGGCTTTTCAGAAACCTTTGCTAGCGGGAATGAAAGACCCGCTTTGTACGCATATTGTATTCTTAACGACATGCTCCCTACTGCGTCTGTGCCTTCCGCCTGATTTTTGTTTTACACTTACTTAGCTAGAAGCGGTGTTGCGTCACATTCAGTTAACTTCGAAGACAATGACTGCATCTTGGACGAAGCGAACGTAGTAAGACAACCGCCGTCCTCCGTCTCATGCAGGCTACGGCATCTTCTTGTCGCTGCCTCATAGCGCTGACACTGAACACCTGCTCGTTAAGATATCCCTATCTGCATAATTACATCACTCAAGAGCGTGTTTACCGAATCCACTGGCAACTTCAGCGCTTCCAGCGCAGTGTCTTCCTACACGGGCGTCTAGTGTTTCCTCGGTGTACGGCAGACAAAGCGCGGACAACGGAGGCCTGCGCTACAGGCCTAACGGGACAAAAGACGTTGCACGATACTAACGTCTAAAGAAGAGCGCCAAATCGTCAAAAAGCATCGCCTTCCTCGAAAGAAATAAAATACTGCCCTACCGGGCGGCATCTTTTTTGCTCTCTCAAGATCCTGTCTGCGCGAAAAAAAAAAAAAGGCATGCGGCAAGAAAGATGAGCCGATAAGGCCGCGTCAGCAACCCGACACGTGGATCACGTCCGACGCGGCCGTTCGGCGGCGCTCGAGGCAGGAAGGAAATGCCGGAACCATGACGCGCGGAAGCGTGCGCGGCACAAAAGCGCGCGCAAGCCAAACAGGAACAGGGGCAGCAGCAAGAGCACGCGTTTGCTTAAAACATATGACGCCACGTCACCGACTTCTGGTCCCAGCGAATACACACGCCGCCAAACAATGGGATGCCCTTACAGAGATACGCTTCTCGCGTCTATATAGGCGTTCCGCGCGTTTTCCATGAAGGCACGCATTTTTTTTTTTGTAGACGGACCTCCGCGACTAGAGGAGACAGAAAACACGGGAGCCATATTACTTAAACGCAGTTCCGGTGCCGGAAGAGAAAACGTCGCGACGAGAAATTGTCTTGCGCTCGAAACGGCGAAGGCTCGTTTGGCACGCAATCGATCCTTTCGAAGAGTCTTTATAAAAGGCTAGGGCGGAATCAAAGGAAGTCCAGGTTTGCGCCAGCTACTCACTCGAAAGCGCGGCCCTCTGAAGGCCTCGATGGCACCAGAACCGCTTCCGCGTTATTGGACCCGGAAGAGTAGAAAGTGCAGACAGGTTGGCCCCCTAGCGCTCTGATCCTTGCATGGTTCTCTCAATTATTAATCGCACAAGCCTCCCAGCGGAAAAGGGTTGCATAGCGCTTTTGTCCCTTCCACGAACCCCGACTTAGGGCAAGCATTAAAGATATTGGAAAAGAAGGCGCGCGGCTGGGGGAGATGGTTGGGCATTCGTAGTTTTTGCGGCGTTGGAGCGAAAATATGTTTATAACCGCAATGTGCATGCCCTCTGAAGAAATGAATGGAAAGTAGAAACAAAAACTGCTACCGCATTCGGGACGACCGCGCCTTGCGTGCCACTGGCATTAGGCGGGCAATGTCTTCCGCACCCGCTGCACTGTAAAGGATTCATCACCTAACGTCTTCATGCGTGCGATGAAGCCAGCTTTGACAAAGAGGGAGAAATAAAGCATTTTCATACTACCCCCCTTCCCTTAACCTGAACAAGTAGCATTTATCAACAGAACGCACTCCTTTAAACCTTATTCCTGAATGCGCAGTGCTGTGAAGGCGAGTAGTGCGTCAGCGCGCAAGAAAACGACCTGTCGGGATGTTCACACCTTGGCTGCCACTGTGACTAGTCGGGCGATGTCTTACGCACACGTTGCACTGTGAAGGATGCACCACCTAACGTCTTTGCGCGTGCGGTGAAGCCAGTTTTGACAAAGAGAAAAAAGGAGAAATACAGAATTTTCATAGTATTCTAACTCCCTTGACCTGAACAAGTAATTTTTGTCAACGCGTGCCCCTTGGATCATTCTTCCTGAAGGCGCAGTGCGGTGAAAGGGAACAATGCGTCAGCGCGCAAGAAAACAACCTATCAGGATGATTACACCTTGGCTGCCGCTGTTAGTAGGCGGGCGATGTCTTACTCACACCTCGCACTGTGAAGGATGCACCACCTAACGTACTTATGCGTGCGGTGAAGCCAGCTTTGACAAAAAGAATGAAGGGGAAATAAAGAATTTTCATATTTCTCCCTCCCTTGACCTGACCAAGTAACCTTTATGAACAGAATGCGCTCCTTACAATGTTATTCCTGAAGGCGCAGTGCGGTGAAGGGGAGCAGTGCGTCGGCGAGCACGAAAACTACCTGTCAGGATGATCACAGTCCGGCTGCCACTGTGACTAGGCGGGCGATGTCTTACGCACAAGTTGCACGGTAAAGGATGCACAATCTAACGTCATTACGCGTGCGGTAAAGCCAGCTTTGGCAAAAAAGAGGAAATAAAGGATTTTCATATTATTCTCCCTCTCTTGACCTGAACAAGTAATCTTTATCAACAGAATGCGATGCTTGGAACGTTCTTCCTGAAGGAGCAGTGCGGTGAAGGGAAGCAGTGCCTCAGCGCACACGAAAACTACATGTAGGCATGATCACACCTTGGCTGCTACTGTCACTAGTCGGGCGATGTCTTACGTACCCGCTGCACTGTAAAGGGTGGACCAGCTAACGTATTTACGCGTGCCGTGAAGCCAGCTTTGACAAAAAAGGGGGAAAATAAAGCATTTTCTTATTATTCTCCCTCCCTTGGCTTGAACAGTTTTATCAACAGAACGTGCTCCTTGGAACCTGCTTCCTGAAGGCGCAGTGCGGTGGAGTGAAAAAGTGTGTTAGCGCGCTCAAAAACATCATGTCGGGATGATCACACCTTGGCTGCCGTTGTCAACAGCCGGGCGATGTCTTATGGACCCACTCTTTTGTAAAGGATGGACCACCTAACGTCTTTATGCGTGCGGAGAAGAGAGTTTTGACGACAAAAAAATAGGGGGAGGGGGGGGAGTAAATCATTTTCATATTATTCTTTTCGCCTGGCGCAAGCAAATAACGGTAACATGTGCACTGAATCTCAACACCCTTGCTTTAGTCACGAGAGTAACCACTCGTCAGCATCTATCTGAGTGCATTGATACGGCTACAAAGGAAAGCCTCGCAGTTTGAAGAATCTTTCTTCCTGTTTAAGGTCCCTTGACTGAAATCTAACTTTCCTTGGGGGATTCCCATATACACATGCGTGTCACGTTTTGGTTTTTCTTTGCCAACCAGCTGGTAGACCGCTATCCATTCTAGCACACATAAGCTAGTAAGCACATGAGTAACCTTGTGCCGTGTTCGAGACATTCAGGGCTGTTGAGTGTGAATTCAGCATTTAGTGCATTAAACAGACTTATTTTCAAGTTCAGGAGCACACGTAATTGTTGCGGCTTAAATGGCACCTTGAATGGTTTCTGGAATCTTAATGCGAATTGAACGAACGAATGAAACGTATAAACACTTCCCTCTGCGTGCATCGTCGTGTGAAAGCTCATGTCTAATGTTTGGCGACTCTCGTTTCACCCTACTTAAAACATTTTGAGCCCAATTTAACATATTCGGGGCCGAAGGGCTGTGCTTGGTGACGATTAGGCCCTCATTCCTATCGGCCGCGCGTCTAGGACGTGCGATTCGCGTTGCAGTCTAGACTAATCTCAAACTGCTGCCAGCATAATCGCGGGACTGAGAGAATCTACCAGCATGTTGTGTCGGGGAGTAAGCAGGCTGCCCCGAATTCGGGATTTAGCGTGCCCTTAGCGACGATCGACGACGCTAGCACGGCCGTGATAGCGCACACTTAGGCTTGGTCCGAATGGACCCAGGTGGGGCAGCCCGCAGCCGTCGACGGCGCGCCGTTAAAGGCGGTGCCATCTTCGAAGACCAGCACCGATTCCTGCGCAGTTTGGTTACGCAAAGGGCCTGAGGCTTAGGCTCCCGGGCAGACATCGCGGCTTCTGACAAAACAGGGCGGCACGCGCATCGTGCGGGGGGCAAGGCGAGGCTGGTCGTGGCGCTGTGCGCGTTTCAGATACGTTCCGGCGTCGTCGATAAGTTCCCCGATCCCATTTTCGTAGGCGACCGACAAAAAATCCCCCGCCCGCCTTCCATTTTTCAAGAGCCTCCGGGGAACGGGCAACGCGTGGCCTCATAGAAGGGCACTTCCTCTTCGGTGCGCACACGCGAGCAACCCCAGAATGCCAGCTAGAACGCCGGAAAGGAAAGGTGAAAGAAAAAAAAAAGGCCAGTGAAGGCAAAACTGTTAGGCAAAACGAAAGGAGGTGGGAGCGCGGAGCAGCCCGTGTGCTTGAGGTCGAAGAGTAGACATTCAAGAAATAAAGGAGAAGACAAAGAAAAACCGCTCAATGTATGAAGAAATGAAGATGCAGCGCTCCGTAAGCCAGAGGGAGGAGGGCCCGCTCAGTATGCATGCATTTATAAGCCGCGACGTTCGCACCTTGGAAACAGGTGGAAGCTGCGTGCACTTTCGGGCAGCTAGAAAATGGGGCGTGAAGCAACGCCACCGGTGCGGAAGGTGCAGCAACGCCTATACTATAATGTCCCGCTCTCCTCAACATCGCAAAGAGCGACAGCAGCCGGGGAATGCGCCGAAGACAGCAGCATTACGGAGTCGAATAGCTCACACCAAGAGTCTGCACCCCGCACAAAAGGAATCCAAGATGGTAAGACTGATGAACCCTTTAAAAAACCGCCGTTGTGTCACCGAAAAGGCATACGAGGAGTGGCCCTGGACACGCTCTAAGTCGTGATATTACACCGGCAGTACATCAAGATTAAACTATATTGAAGGGCGAATCACACGCGATAGACGTGTGCCCGATGGGATTTAAGAACTGTGAGTTTTACGTCAGTAAAGATAGCGCTGTGGCGCAGAGAATGTTCAATGCGGTGCGAGCGGCAGGGTCAAACAGGAGCTCGCATGCTTTCGAGCGCAACTGAAGTCTCAAAATACGGGTGACGCTCGTCGTCATCCCGCACCATGCAGTAGAGTTATGGACAAAATTTTAAAAGATACGGGTCCTCAGAAAAAAAAAAACATCCACTCCGTTACCCTCAGGGTCCAGCGGTTATCGTGCCTTCGCATTACATGCCCTGCACAAGCCCATTTCTTCCTCTTGATTTCGACTAGGATGTCATTAACCCGCGTTTGTTCCCTCACCCACTCTGCCCGCTTCCGGTCTCGTTAAGAGACGTTAGACCTGTCATTTTTCTTTCCATGGCTCGCTGCATTGTTTTTAACTTGAGCTGAACCCTTTTCGTTAGCCTCCACGTTTCTGCCCCGTAGGTGAGTACCGGTAAGATACAGCTGGTGTACACTTTTCGCTTGGGGGAAATTGGTCTGAGAGAACCGCGAATCGCCACCCCGCAAAAGTTTGTCCATGACTGTACATAACTGCGTGATAGGTTGAACTATGCAGGAGTCCACTCAATCAGAGTACTCTCAGTACCGAACTGTAGGCAGTGCCGCATATCCGCGGTTGTCTTCAGCAACGATGACGATGCCTCCGCACTTGCATCCCGTTCGGCCAGAAAACAGCGGGAAATTAAAATTTCGCTCACGCGCGCAGGGCGTAAAATCAAAGGCCACTTCGTCGTCGCGGGAAATAAACCCGTGAGTGGCGGGGGGTGACAGTGGCCATAAGGAAGAGAGCAGTGCGGCATACTGGCACTTGCGCGTGCCACGAGTGTTGCATCGAGTCGGCATAATGAACTGGACGACGCGCCGCGCGCGCGGCGCAGCAACTCGCCGCGCATGCGTGTTGGCTCCTGCTATTCTGTTTTCCGTTGTTCCCGTCACGCTTCTCCCTTCCGTACCAGAGAAATCAAGTTTTACGAACGCGGATGACAGAACGAAACGTGCGCTCGCATACGAGTGCGGCGTCTAAGGCCTCTGGAATATTGCCTTTGTTTTAGGCCGGGAAGAAAATTCACCCTTTCTTCTTTTTTCGTTGTTTATCGCGAGTTTTCCAAAACATTTTAAGATGCATGGCGTCTGAATTAAAGGAAAAAAGACAAGAAGCATGGATGTTTATTTCGTAAAGCAGTGTAGTGAAGAGTGGAGGAGCTAGGCGTCGCGCGAAGAAAATGTTCGAACAATCGATGACCCGCGCGAGCAGACCTCGCAGTAGGGGCACCCCCTCACGGAACACCTCCTCCTCATTGTATCTCCCCCACCCTTTTGTTTTTCTTTTCGCGCCAGTTTTCCTGTCGCGGGATGATTGCCTCCTCCGCGGGCACCCGCGCGTCTTTGCGGGGGACGAGGCGGCGGTTTTCAGCGACGAACGCACCGGTGCGGGGAAACGGACGCGCTCCCATGAATACGCGATGATCAAACGGGGGCGCCAGGGCGCGCCGTTCGGAACCGGGGGCGGAAAACGCGCGAACAAAACGACATGCCGGAACAAAGAGGCCAAAGGGGCTTAGTGCGGAGGCGTCGATGGTGCTGATCACGCGCCACTAAAGCGCGTCGGGCGTGCGTATATAGCCGCGCCTTTACATGTATACAGCAGTCGTGGCGCCCGTGTGTGGGTTTTCAGATGTCATTTACGCTCCGGATCGCTAGGCGCGTACGCAGTGCATTTTTTTTTCTTTTTTTGCTCGTGAAATGAATAATACGTTCCTCAATTGTGTTACTGAGGTGGCTATTAAATGACCTTGGTAGCAAACTACGCACAAAAGGCCATACGCACCTTGAGTGAAAGTACAACTCGGCTTCATCCCACTGCGCGCATACTCGGGCAAAGGAAGGAACAGCACGAGCGAAACGGTCAAGGAAGGCAGCCTGCGCTCTGGAAAGCGCGGCCTTCCCTCCCTTGGTGCTGCTCCGAGTTCCCTTGCATTCGTATGTACCGTAGCCCAAACTCTACAATTATAATTCAATCATCCTTATAACGGCACGTGCTGGGTGCGCGAGGGTGGCCTTTACGACTTTCACCAGGCGTCGACACACGAAAAATGAGGAGGGAAGAAATAAAACGAGAGACAGACAGGAAGCGAGACGCGATCCGATAGAGCGGGGGGTGGGGGGGGGGGGGGGAGGAAGGCACAGCGTGAGGGATGCGCGCCCTGTTCCTTATCTCATCGACTTTCCTCTCTAATTGAATTTCCAACGACGTTATATCGACTCCCTTCGGGCGAGAAGAAACAAGAACGCTTAAGCGCGCCCCTCAGAAATTTCTGTCGAGTGTGCGCGAGCGTACGTGTGTACCAGGCGCAGGCTGTGCGTACATATTTATACACGTGCAGTGTATCGCTACGGTTACGCAGTGCGCGGAGCGCCAACACAAGAGGTGGGAGCAGGCAGTGCAAGCGGCAAAGAAAAAAGAGGCGGGCACACGATCGGAATGCAGAGCAACCCAGGAGTGGCCCGTCCTCGTAAAAAAAGGAAAACAAAGCCCCCAGAAAATTTTAAAATGCTTCCGAAGGGAGCCTGTTCTTCTTGTATTATGCTTCGTGCATTGGTTACCAGTGGTGAGTTTCGTCTTTTCCAGCACACTGTTCGTTTTATGAAGAGAAAGGGGGAGTGGGGAGAAAAAAAATCGAACTCTAGGGGCGCCACGACGGCGGCGCGCGTTATAGCGCACTTAGGCCCGCCGTCGCGTGCCGGCAGCCAGCCGCGCGCAATGCCTCGCACGCTTTCTTTCGGCGCAGATTTAGCGCCCCTCGCGAGTTTTAATTAGTCGCCACGCGCAGGAGCATCCGGCGCGCGCGAACGCGCACGCTCCGCACCGCGGCCGAGCGGCCACGCAATATCTCGCGCGCTTCGTAAATCAGAGAAAACGACGAATTCCCGAGCGAGGCTTTTTATCGGCGGCCTAATAAATCGTCATAAAGCCGCGCCGCTGCGGCAGCGCGCGCCGATCATTACACTGCTTACAGGCGAAAAAAAACAGGGGGGGGGGGGGGGGGAGGAGGCAGAACGCTCTGGCGCACGCTAAGACTGCGCGCGAGCTTCGGAGAGAAGCTGCGGCAGTATTTACGCCGGATAAGACCGATGGTTGCGTTTTTGCGGAAACTTTCACATATCTGCGAGTGAGGAGAAACAAGAAAGAGGGTTCAAGGTGCATACACGCGCTGTGCGCGGCACGGGCCGACGGTGCAGGTTTGCGCTGCATTTTGGTGAGCAGAGCCGTTCAGCTGATGTTCTCGAGCGCGTTAAAAAGACCTCAGAATTAATACGCGGTGCCTTATATGTAGGTAGTGTGTTCTTTTCGGTGTGCGGTGTGGGGGGGGGGGGGGGGCGCAAAACTTTGCGCGCGCCTATTAGAGAACCTGGCCGCGAAAAGCGCCGCACTAATAATCTCCCTGATCTTGTGATAAATCGGATGAGCGCCTTCCCGCAAAATTATTCTTGCGTCAGGGTACATGCGGCGGTGTTGTCGATTCTGCCCTTCCGCGAAAGCGTCCAACGAGAAACGAATAATGAGGACGCCGAGATTAAGAATTGCGAGCGCTACTCTGATTTAAAAGAAAATCAAGACTTCTCGGGACCTTACAAGAAATCAAACTTCCCTAATGCAATTTTTTTTTCTAAACAGTTAATCACTATATTTGGAACCGAATGAAAACGCGCATCTTTGAGGTAATTACCTGCGGTTATTATCTTTTGACATTCCTATCTTAACTGAGTGTATATGACACATCTAAAACTCCAAAGTTTACCTTCACTATAGATACGTGAGCAAAAATTCTATTCGCAATACTCACTGTTGTGTTTGCTTGTCATTACCAATCTGCATGCTGGCACTTGTTCTTACGCGATAGCGTATATGCAGCTCGTTCGGTCGGAAAGCCGTCATCGTATTCGGCACTGCGTGTCGAAAATAATTGGGGGCTGCGTAAAATAAATCGTATCATGGTAATTTGTGGTTCTATAGTGATTGATGATTGATTGTTGTGTGATAGACGATGACGAGTTAATGAAATCGTTGTAAATGATTAATAATGAAACAAATGAAAAAGTGAAAAAAATTGGAAAATGGGGGACTCAAAGGTGTAAAAATGCTTAGAAGGAAAAGTCAATGCTTGATGACGCTAATTTAAAAAATAGAGTGCATAATTGATCAATTAATTAGTTTTGTTTTGTTTGTTTTATAGGGTTTAACGTCCCAAAGGGACTCAGGCTATGAGGGACGCCGCAGTGAAGGGCTCCGGAAATTTCCACCACCTGGGGTTCTTTAACGCGGACTGAAATCGCACAGTACACGGGTTTCTAGAATTTCGCCTTTATCGATATTCGCCCGCCGCAGCCGGAATCGAACCCGCGTCTCTCGGGTCAGCAGTCGAGCACCATAACCACTGAGCCACCGCGGCGGCCGGCCAAATAATTAACTGAAACAATTGAAAAGAAATAAAAATGCGTTCAAAGCTGTCAAACAGCTCAGAATGGAAAGCCTAACCGACTACGCTATCGCGTCATGCTCTTAAAGGCGGAGCTTAAGTGCCCTCTCCAATTTTTTCTGAGGTCCGAAATAAAGAAGATAGTTGAAAAAGCGATAATGAGCTGCGCAGTAGCGCTACAAATCTTGCATAAAACAAAGAGATGGGCAAAGAAGGAAATGCGCATCTTTCGAATGACGAGGGTGGCGAAAATAAGAAATAGACTGCACTTCAACTACCTTGACTTTACTAAGTGAGGCCTCGAACCGACATGTGGTAATGGAATAAAACAGGCGTATTGGCGAAGGATAACTGCGTACTGACAGCTATAAAATAGCGCCATACAAGTGGATTTTCATTTGTTATTACACCTGAACAATCAAGTAAGTGTTGCTGTTAGCTGCGGGCTGCATTTTTGAGTGGACTTAAAAGACAAATCAACGTGACCCCGAAACAAGGGGCTGAAATAGGACAACGAAGGTAACGAAATAAAAAAAAAATAATACGACGCTGCACAGACAACCTCAACGAGTAAAGGAACACGCGAATGAGAAGGAAAAAAATATGGCAGCAACCTTGCTTGAGTGAGTTGGAATGGGGGAAATGGAGGAGAAGGGAGTCAACCGAGGCGACAGCGGCTGCTGCGCACGCTTCTTCTCGCAATGGAGGGGGGCGGAAG